>NW_027275805.1:0-50318 GCF_030028105.1 Mobula birostris
TGTCCACTCTTCTCTCCTCTTGTCCACTCTCCTCCACCCTTGTCCACTCTGCTCTCCCCTTGTTCACTCTCATCTTCTCTTGTCCACTCTCCTCTCCCCTTCTCCACTCTCCTTTCCCCTTGTCCACTCTCCTCTCCCCTTGTTCACTCTCTTCTGCCCTTGTTCACTCTCTTCCAGCCTTGTCCACTGTCCTTTCCTCTTGTCCACTCTCCTCTCCCCTTATCCACTCTCCTCTCCCCTTGCTCACTCTCCTCTCCCCTTGTCCACTCTCCTCTCCCCTTGTTCACTCTTCTCCACTCTTGCCAACTCTCCTCCCCCCTTGTCCACCCTTGTCACCCCTTGTCTGCTCTCACCTCCCCTTGCCCACTCTCCTTTCCCCTTGTCCACTCTCCTCTCCCCTTGTTTACACTCCTCTCCCCTTGTCCACTCTCCTCTCCTCTTGTCCATTCTCATTTCCCCTTGTTCACCTTCTTTTCCCCTTGTTCACTCTCCTCCCCCCTTGTCCCTCTCCTCTCTTCTTTTGCACTCTCCTCTCCCCTTGTTCACTCTCCTCTCCCCTTGTCCACTCTCCTCTCCCCTTGTTCACTCTCTTCTCCCTTTGTTCACTCTCCTCCCGCCTTGTCCAGCCTCCTCTCCCCTTGTCCACTCTCCTCTCCCCTTGTTCACTCTCCTCGCCCCTCGTTTACTCTCCTCCCCCCTTGTCCTCTCTGCTTTCGCTTGTCCACTCTCCTCTCCCCTCGCCCACTCTCCTCTCCCCTTGTCCACGGTGCTCTCCCCTTGCCAACATCCTCTCCTCTTGTCCACTCTCCTCTCCCCTTGTCCTCTCTCCTCTCCGATTGTCCACTCTCCTCCCCCCTTGTCCACACTCCTCTCCCATTGTCCACACTCCTCTCCCCTTGTTCACTCTTCTCTCCTCTTGTCCACTCTCCTCCCCACTTGTCCACCGTCGTCTCCCCTTGTCTACACTCACCTTCCCTTGTCCACTCTCCTTTCCCCCTGTCCACTCTCCTCTCCCCTTGTTCACTCTATTCTCCCCTTGTCCAATCTCCTCCCCCCTTGTCCACTCTCCTCTCCTCTTGTCCACTCTCCTCTCCCCTTGTTCACTGTCCTCTCCCCTTGTCCACGCTCCTCTCCTCTTGTCCACTCTCCTCTCCCCTTGTCCAGTCTCTTCTCCACTTGTTCACTCTCCTTCCCCTTTGTCCACCCTCGTCTCTCCTTGTCTACTCTTACCTCCCCTTGTCCACTCTCCTTTCCCTTTGTCCACTCTCCTCCCCTCTTGTCCACTCTCCTCCCACCTTGTCCACTCTTCTCTCCTCTTGTCCACTCTCCTCCACCCTTGTCCACTCTGCTCTCCCCTTGTTCACTCTCATCTTCTCTTGTCCACTCTCCTCTCCCCTTCTCCACTCTCCTTTCCCCTTGTCCACTCTCCTCTCCCCTTGTTCACTCTCTTCTGCCCTTGTTCACTCTCCTCCAGCCTTGTCCACTGTCCTTTCCTCTTGTCCACTCTCCTCTCCCCTTATCCACTCTCCTCTCCCCTTGCTCACTCTCCTCTCCCCTTGTCCACTCTCCTCTCCCCTTGTTCACTCTTCTCCACTCTTGCCAACTCTCCTCCCCCCTTGTCCACCCTTGTCACCCCTTGTCTACTCTCACCTCCCCTTGCCCACTCTCCTTTCCCCTTGTCCACTCTCCTCTCCCCTTGTTCACACTCCTCTCCCCTTGTCCACTCTCCTCTCCTCTTGTCCATTCTCATTTCCCCTTGTTCACCCTCTTTTCCCCTTGTTCACTCTCCTCCCCCCTTGTCCCTCTCCTCTCTTCTTTTGCACTCTCCTCTCCCCTTGTTCACTCTCCTCTCCCCTTGTTCACTCTCCTCTCCCCTTGTCCACTCTCCTCTCCCCTTGTTCACTCTCTTCTCCCTTTGTTCACTCTCCTCCCGCCTTGTCCAGCCTCCTCTCCCCTTGTCCACTCTCCTCTCCCCTTGTTCACTCTCCTCGCCCCTCGTTTACTCTCCTCCCCTCTTGTCCTCTCTGCTTTCGCTTGTCCACTCTCCTCTCCCCTCGCCCACTCTCCTCTCCCCTTGTCCACGGTGCTCTCCCCTTGTCCACCATCCTCTCCTCTTGTCCACTCTCCTCTCCCCTTGTCCTCTCTCCTCTCCGATTGTCCACTCTCCTCCCCCCTTGTCCACACTCCTCTCCCATTGTCCACACTCCTCTCCCCTTGTTCACTCTTCTCTCCTCTTGTCCACTGTCCTCCCCACTTGTCCACCGTCGTCTCCCCTTGTCTACACTCACCTTCCCTTGTCCACTCTCCTTTCCCCCTGTCCACTCTCTTCTCCCCTTGTTCACTCTATTCTCCCCTTGTCCAATCTCCTCCCCCCTTGTCCACTCTCCTCTCCTCTTGTCCACTCTCCTCTCCCCTTGTTCACTGTCCTCTCCCCTTGTCCACGCTCCTCTCCTCTTGTCCACTCTCCTCTCCCCTTGTCCAGTCTCTTCTCCACTTGTTCACTCTCCTTCCCCTTTGTCCACCCTCGTCTCTCCTTGTCTACTCTTACCTCCCCTTGTCCACTCTCCTTTCCCTTTGTCCACTCTCCTCCCCTCTTGTCCACTCTCCTCCCACCTTGTCCACTCTTCTCTCCTCTTGTCCACTCTCCTCCACCCTTGTCCACTCTGCTCTCCCCTTGTTCACTCTCATCTTCTCTTGTCCACTCTCCTCTCCCCTTCTCCACTCTCCTTTCCCCTTGTCCACTCTCCTCTCCCCTTGTTCACTCTCTTCTGCCCTTGTTCACTCTCCTCCAGCCTTGTCCACTGTCCTTTCCTCTTGTCCACTCTCCTCTCCCCTTGCTCACTCTCCTCTCCCCTTGTCCACTCTCCTCTCCCCTTGTTCACTCTTCTCCACTCTTGCCAACTCTCCTCCCCCCTTGTCCACCCTTGTCACCCCTTGTCTGCTCTCACCTCCCCTTGCCCACTCTCCTTTCCCCTTGTCCACTCTCCTCTCCCCTTGTTCACACTCCTCTCCCCTTGTCCACTCTCCTCTCCTCTTGTCCATTCTCATTTCCCCTTGTTCACCCTCTTTTCCCCTTGTTCACTCTCCTCCCCCCTTGTCCCTCTCCTCTCTTCTTTTGCACTCTCCTCTCCCCTTGTTCACTCTCCTCTCCCCTTGTTCACTCTCCTCTCCCCTTGTCCACTCTCCTCTCCCCTTGTTCACTCTCTTCTCCCTTTGTTCACTCTCCTCCCGCCTTGTCCAGCCTCCTCTCCCCTTGTCCACTCTCCTCTCCCCTTGTTCACTCTCCTCGCCCCTCGTTTACTCTCCTCCCCCCTTGTCCTCTCTGCTTTCGCTTGTCCACTCTCCTCTCCCCTCGCCCACTCTCCTCTCCCCTTGTCCACGGTGCTCTCCCCTTGTCCACCATCCTCTCCTCTTGTCCACTCTCCTCTCCCCTTGTCCTCTCTCCTCTCCGATTGTCCACTCTCCTCCCCCCTTGTCCACACTCCTCTCCCATTGTCCACACTCCTCTCCCCTTGTTCACTCTTCTCTCCTCTTGTCCACTCTCCTCCCCACTTGTCCACCGTCGTCTCCCCTTGTCTACACTCACCTTCCCTTGTCCACTCTCCTTACGCCTTGTCCACTCTCCTCTCCCCTTGTTCACTCTCTTCTCCCCTTGTTCACTCTCCTCCCCCCTGGTCTTCTCTCCTCTCCTCTTGTCCACTCTCCTCTCCCCTTGTTCACACTCCTCTCCCGTTGTCCAATATCCTCTCCTCTTGTCACTCTCTTCACCCCTTGTCCAGTCTCCTCTCCCCTTGTCCACTCTCTTCTCCCCTTGTTCACTCTCCTCTCCCCTTGTCCACTGGCCTCTCATCTTGTCCACACTCTTCCCCCCTTGTCCACTCCCTTCTCCCATTGTCCACTCTCCTCTCCCCTTGTTGACACTGCTCTCCCCTTGTCCACTCTCCTCTCCTCTTGTCCACTCTCTTCCCCCCCTTGTCCACTATCCTCTCCCTTTGTCCAGCCCCCTCTCCTCTTGTCCACTCTCCTCCCCCCTTGTCCACTCTCCTCTCCCCTTGTTCACTCTTCTCTACTCTTGCCAACTCTCCTCCCCCCTTGTCCACCCTTGTCACCCCTTGTCTACTCTCACCTCCCCTTGTCCACTCTCCTTTCCCCTTGTCCACTCTCCTCTCCCCTTGTTCACACTACGCTCCCCTTGTCCACTCTCCTCTCCTCTTGTCCACTCTCCTCTCCCCTTGTTCACACTACTCTCCCCTTGTCCACTCTCCTCTCCTCCTGTTCACTCTCCTCCCCCCTTGTCCCTCTCCTCTCTTCTTTTCCACTCTCCTCTCCCCTTGTTCACTCTCCTCTCCCCTTGTTCACTCTCCTCTCCCCTTGTCGACTCTCCTCTCCCCTTTTTCACTCTGCTCTCCTCTTGTTCACTCTCCTCCCCCCTTGTCCTCTCTGCTTTCGCTTGTCCACTCTCCTCTCCCCTTGCCCACTCTCCTCTCCCCTTGTCCACTGTCCTCTCCCCTTGTCCACCATCCTCTCCTCTTGTCCACTCTCCTCTCCCCTTGTCCACTCTGCTCTCCGATTGTCCACTCTCCTCCCCCCTTGTCCACTCTCCTCTCCCATTGTCCACTCACCTCTCCCCTTGTTCACTCTTCTCTCCTGTTGTCCACTCTCCTCCACACTTGTCCACCGTCGTCTCCCCTTGTCTACTCTCAACTTCCCTTGTCCACTCTCCATTCCCATTGTCCACTCTCCTCTCCCCTTGTCCACTCTCCTCAACACTTGTCCACCCTCCTCTCCCCTTGTTCACTCTCCTCTCCCCTTGTCCACTCTCCTCTCCTCTTGTTCACTCTCCTCCCCCCTGTCCTCTCTGCTTTCGCTTGTCCACTCTCCTCTTCCCTTGCCCATTCTCCTCTCCCCTTGTCCACTGTCCTCTCCCCTTGTCCACCATCCTCTCCTCTTGTCCAATCTCCTCTCCGCTTGTGCACTCTCCTCTCCGATTGTCCACTCTCCTCTCCCATTGTCCACTCTCCTCTCCCCTTGTTCACTCTTCTCTCCTGTTGTCCACTCTCCTCCCCACTTGTCCACCGTCATCTCCCCTTGTCTACTCTCAACTTCTCTTGTCCACTCTCCTCTCCTCTTGCCGACTCTCTTCCCCCCTTGTCCACTCTCCTCAACACTTGTCCACCCTCCTCTCCCCTTGTTCTCTCTCCTCTCCCCTTGTCCACTCTCCTCTCCTCTTGTTCAGTCTCCTCTCCCCTTGTCCACCCTCCTCTCTCCTACTCCACACTCCTGCCCTCTTGTCCACTCTCTTCCCCCCTTTTCCACTCTCCTCGCCCCTTGTCCACCCTCCTCTCCTCTTGTCCACTCTCCTCCCCCCTTGTCCACTGTCCTCTCCCATTGTCCACTCTCCTCTCCTCTTGTTCACTCTTCTCTCCTCTTGTTCACTCTCCTCCCCCTTATCCACTCTCATCTCTCCTTCTCTACTCTCACCTCCCCTTGTCCACTCTCCTCTCCCCTTGTTCACTCTGCTCTCCCCTTGTCCACACTCCTCTCCTCCTGTCCACTATCCTCTCCCCTTGTCCAGTCTCTTCTCCCCTTGTTCACTCTCCTCCCCCCTTGTCCACCCTCGTCTCTCCTTGTCTACACACACCTCCCCTTGTCCACTCTCCTTTCTCCTTGTCCACTCTCTTCCCCCCTTGTCCAGACTCCTCTCCCCTTTCCACCCCCCTCTCCTCTTGTTCTCTCTCCTCTCCCCTTGTCCACTCTCCTCTCCCGTTTTCTACTCTCACTTCCCCTTGTCCACTATCCTTGC
Organism: Mobula birostris; assembly: GCF_030028105.1. Classification (NCBI taxonomy): domain Eukaryota; kingdom Metazoa; phylum Chordata; class Chondrichthyes; order Myliobatiformes; family Myliobatidae; genus Mobula; species Mobula birostris. Next base: position 5,804 of record NW_027275805.1, read on the forward strand.
GCCTTTTCCACTCTCCTCTCCCCTTGTTCACTCTCTTCTCCCCTTGTTCACTCTCCTCCCCCCTGGTCCTCTCTCCTCTCCTCTTGTCCACTCTCCTCTCCCCTTGTTCACACTCCTCTCCCCTTGTCCAATATCCTCTCCTCTTGTCACTCTCTTCACCCCTTGTCCAGTGTCCTCTCCCCTTGTCCACTCTCTTCTCCCTTTGTTCACTCTCCTCTCCCCTTGTCCACTCGCCTCTCATCTTGTCCACACTCTTCCCCCCTTGTCCACTCCCTTCTCCCATTGTCCACTCTCCTCTCCCCTTGTTCACACTGCTCTCCCCTTGTCCACTCTCCTCTCCTCTTGTCCACTCTCTTCCACACTTGTCCACTATCCTCTCCCTTTGTCCAGCCCCCTCTCCTCTTGTCCATTCTCCTCCCCCCTTGTCCACTCTCCTCTCCCCTTGTTCACTTTCCTCTTCTCTTGTCCACGCTCCTCTCCTCTTGTCCACTCTCCTCTCCCCTTGTCCAGTCTCTTCTCCACTTGTCCACTCTCCTTCCCCTTTGTCCACCCTCGTCTCTCCTTGTCTACTCTTACCTCCCCTTGTCCACTCTCCTTTCCCTTTGTCCACTCTCCTCCCTCCTTGTCCACTCTTCTCTCCTCTTGTCCACTCTCCTCCCCACTTGTCCACCCTCATCTCGCATTGTCTACTCTCACCTCCCCTTGCCCACTCTCCTCTCCCCTTGTCCACTCTCCTCTCCCCTTGCCCACCCTCCTCTCCTTTTGTCCCCACTCTAACCCCCTTGTTCACTCTGCTCTACCCTTGTACACTCTCCTCTCCTCTTGTCCAATCTCTTCCCCTATTGTCCGCTCTCCTCTCCCCTTGTCCACCCTCCCTCCTCTTGTCCACTCTCCTCTCCCCTTTTTCAGTCTCCTCTCCCATGTTCACTCTCCTCCCCTCTTGTCCACTCAGCTTTCCACTTGTCCACACTCTTCTCTCCTTGTCCACTCTCACCTTCCCTTGATCACTCTCCTACCCCCTTGTCCACCCTAGTCTCTCCTTGTCTACTCTTACCTCCCCTTGTCGACTCTCCTTTCCCTTTGTCCACTCTCCTCCTCTCTTGTCCACTTTCCTCACCCCTTGTTCACTCTCCTCTCCCCTTGTTCACTCTCCTCCCCCCTTGTCCACTCTGCTTTCCACTTGTCCACCTTCCTCTCCCCTTGTCCACTCTCACTTTCCCTTGTCCACTCTCCATTCCCCTTGTCCACACTCCCCTCCCTTTGTCCACTCTCCTCTCCTCTTGCCCACTCTCTTCCCCCCTTGTCCACTCTCCTCAACCCTTGTCCACTCTACTCTCCCCTTGTTCACTCTCCTCTCCCCTTGTCCACTCTCCTCTCCTCTTGTCACTCTCTTCCCCCCTTGTCCACTCTCCTCTCCCCTTGACCACCCTCCTCTCCCATTGTCCACCCTCCCCTCCTCTTGTCCACTCTCCTCTCCCCTTGTCCACTCTCCTCTCCCCTTGTTCACTCTCCTCCCCCCTTGTCCACCCTCGTCTCTCCTTGTCTACTCTCACCTCCCCTTGTCCACTCTCCTCTCCCCTTGTCCACACTCCCCTCCCCTTGTTCACTCTTCTCTCCTCTTGTCCACTCTCCTCTCCCCTTGCCCACACTCCTCTCCTCTTGTCCCCTCTCTTACCCCCTTGTCCACTCTCCTCTACCCTTGTCCACACTCCTCTCCTCTTGTCCACACTCTTCCCCTATTGTCCACTCTCCTCTCCCCTTGTCCACCCTCCCCTCCTCTTGTCCACTGTCCTCTTGCCTATTTCAGTCTCTTCTACCCTTGTTCACTCTCATCCCCCCTTGTCCACTCTGCTTTCCACATGTCCGCCCTCCTCTCCCCTTGTCCACTCTCACCTTCCCTTTCCACTCTCCATTCCCCTTGTCCACTCTCCTCTCCCTTTGTCCACTCTCCTCTCCTCTTGCCAACTCTCTTCCCCCCTTGTCCACCTTCCTCAACCCTTGTCCACTCTCCTCTCCCCTTGTTCACTCTCCTCTCCCCTTGTCCACTCTCCCCTCCTCTTGTCCACTCTCCTCTCCCCTTTTTCACTCTCCTCTCCCTTTGTACACTCTGCTTTCTCCTTGTCCACTCTCCTCTCCCCTTCTCCACTCTCCTCTCCCATTGTTCACACTCCTCTCCTCTTGTCCACTCTACTCTCCCCTTGTTCACTCCCCTCTCCCCTTGGTCCACTCTCCTCTCCTCTTGTCGCTCTCTTCCCCCCTTGTCCACTCTCCTCTCCCCTTGACCACCCTCCTCTCCCATTGTCCACCCTCCTCTCCTCTTGTCCACTCTCCTCTCCCCTTGTTCACTCTCCTCCCCCCTTGTCCACCCTCGTCTCTCCTTGTCTACTCTCACCTCCCATTGTCCACTCTCCTTTCCCATTGTCCACTCTCCTCCCCTCTTGTCCACAGTCCCCTCCCTTTGTTCACTCTTCTCTCCTCTTGTCCACTCTCCTCTCCCCTTGCCCACACTCCTCTCCTCTTGTCTACTCTCTTACCCCCTTGTCCACTCTCCTCTACCCTTGTCCACTCTCCTCTCCTCTTGTCCACATTCTTCCCCTATTGTCCACTCTCCTCTCCCCTTGTCCACCCTCCCCTCCTCTTGTCCACTGTCCTCTCCTCTTTTTCAGTCTCCTCTACCCTTGTTCACTCTCCTCCCCCCTTGTCCACTCTGCTTTCCACATGTCCACCCTCCTCTCACATTGTCCACTCTCCTCTCCCCTTGCTCACTCTCTTCTCCTCTTGGCCACACTCCTCTCCCTTTGCCCACGCTCCTCTAACATTGTCCACTCTCCTCTACCCTTATCCACACTCCTCTCCTCTTCACCACACTCCTCTCCCGATGTTCTCTCTCCTCTCCTCCTGTCCACTCTCTTCCCGCCTTGTCCACTCTCCTCTCCCCTTGTCCACCCCCTCTCCTCTTGTCCACTCTCCTCCACCCTTGTCCACTCTCCTCTCCCCTTGTTTACTCTCATCTCCTCTTGTCCACTCTCCTCTCCCCTTGTTCACTCTTCTCTGCTCTTGCCAAATCTCTTCCCCCCTTGTCCACCCTTGTCACTCCTTGTCTACTCTCACCTTCCCTTGTCCACTCTCCTTTCCCCTTGTCCACTCTCCTCTCCCTTTGTTCACACTCCTCTTCCCTTGTCCACTCTCCTCTCCTCTTGTCCACTCTCATCCCCCCTTGTTCACTCTCTTTTCCCCTTGTTCAGTCTCCTCCCCCTTTGTCCCTCTCCTCTCTTCTTTTCCACTCTCCTCTCCCATTGTTCACTCTCCTCTCCCCTTGTTCACTCTCCTCTCCCCTTGTCCACGCTCCTCTCCTCTTGTCCACTCTCCTCTCCCCTTGTCCAGTCTCTTCTCCACTTGTTCTCTCTCCTTCCCCTTTGTCCACCCTCGTCTCTCCTTGTCTACTCTAACCTCCCCTTGTCCACTCTCCTTTCCCTTTGTCCACTCTCCTCCCTCCTTGTCCACTCTCCTCTCCTCTTGTTCACTCTTCTCTCCTCTTGTTCACTCTCCTCCCCCTTATCCACTCTCATCTCTCCTTCTCTACTCTCACCTCCCCTTGTCCACTCTCCTCTCCCCTTGTTCACTCTGCTCTCCCCTTGTCCACACTCCTCTCCTCTTGTTCACTCTCCTCCCCCCTTGTCCACCCTCGTCTCTCCTTGTCTACACACACCTCCCCTTGTCCACTCTCCTTTCTCCTTGTCCACCCTCTTCTCCCCTTGTACACTCTCCTCTCCCCTTGTCCACTCTCTTCCCCCCTTGTCCAGACTCCTCTCCCCTTTCCACCCCCCTCTCCTCTTGTTCTCTCTCCTCTCCCCTTGTCCACTCTCCTCTCCCGTTTTCTACTCTCACTTCCCCTTGTCCACTCTCCTTGCGCCTTTTCCACTCTCCTCTCCCCTTGTTCACTCTCTTCTCCCCTTGTTCACTCTCCTCCCCCCTGGTCCTCTCTCCTCTCCTCTTGTCCACTCTCCTCTCCCTTTGTTCACACTCCTCTCCCCTTGTCCAATATCCTCTCCTCTTGTCACTCTCTTCACCCCTTGTCCAGTGTCCTCTCCCCTTGTCCACTCTCTTCTCCCTTTGTTCACTCTCCTCTCCCCTTGTCCACTCGCCTCTCATCTTGTCCACACTCTTCCCCCCTTGTCCACTCCCTTCTCCCATTGTCCACTCTCCTCTCCCCTTGTTCACACTGCTCTCCCCTTGTCCACTCTCCTCTCCTCTTGTCCACTCTCTTCCACACTTGTCCACTATCCTCTCCCTTTGTCCAGCCCCCTCTCCTCTTGTCCATTCTCCTCCCGCCTTGTCCACTCTCCTCTCCCCTTGTTCACTTTCCTCTTCTCTTGTTCACTCTCCTCTCCTCTTGTCCACTCTCCTCTCCCCTTGTCCAGTCTCTTCTCCCCTTGTTCACTCTCCTCCCCCCTTTCCACCTTCGTCTCTCCTTGTCTACTCACACCTCCCCTTGTGCACTCTCCTCTCCCCTTGTCCACGCTCCTCTCCTCTTGTCCACTCTCCTCTCCCCTTGTCCAGTCTCTTCTCCACTTGTTCACTCTCCTTCCCCTTTGTCCACCCTCGTCTCTCCTTGTCTACTCTTACCTCCCCTTGTCCACTCTCCTTTCCCTTTGTCCACTCTCCTCCCTCCTTGTCCACTCTTCTCTCCTCTTGTCCACTCTCCTCCCCACTTGTCCACCCTCATCTCGCATTGTCTACTCTCACCTCCCCTTGCCCACTCTCCTCTCCCCTTGTCCACTCTCCTCTCCCCTTGCCCACCCTCCTCTCCTTTTGTCCCCACTCTAACCCCCTTGTTCACTCTGCTCTACCCTTGTACACTCTCCTCTCCTCTTGTCCAATCTCTTCCCCTATTGTCCGCTCTCCTCTCCCCTTGTCCACCCTCCCTCCTCTTGTCCACTCTCCTCTCCCCTTTTTCAGTCTCCTCTCCCATGTTCACTCTCCTCCCCTCTGGTCCACTCAGCTTTCCACTTGTCCACCCTCTTCTCCCCTTGTCCACTCTCACCTTCCCTTGATCACTCTCCTACCCCCTTGTCCACCCTAGTCTCTCCTTGTCTACTCTTACCTCCCCTTGTCGACTCTCCTTTCCCTTTGACCACTCTCCTCCACTCTTGTCCACTTTCCTCACCCCTTGTTCACTCTCCTCTCCCCTTGTTCACTCTCCTCCCCCCTTGTCCTCTCTGCTTTCCACTTGTCCACCCTCCTCTCCCCTTGTCCACTCAAACCTTCCCTTGTCCACTCTCCATTCCCCTTGTCCACACTCCCCTCCCTTTGTCCGCTCTCCTCTCCTCTTGCCCACTCTCTTCCCCGCTTGTCCACTCTCCTCAACCCTTGTCCACTCTACTCTCCCCTTGTTCACTCTCCTCTCCCCTTGTCCACTCTCCTCTCCTCTTGTCACTCTCTTCCCCCCTTGTCCACTCTCCTCTCCCCTTGACCACCCTCCTCTCCCATTGTCCACCCTCCCCTCCTCTTGTCCACTCTCCTCTCCCCTTGTCCACTCTCCTCTCCCCTTGTTCACTCTCCTCCCCCCTTGTCCACCCTCGTCTCTCCTTGTCTACTCTTACCTCCCCTTGTCCACTCTCCTCTCCCCTTGTCCACACTCCCCTCCCCTTGTTCACTCTTCTCTCCTCTTGTCCACTCTCCTCTCCCCTTGCCCACACTCCTCTCCTCTTGTCCCCTCTCATACACCCTTGTCCACTCTCCTCTCCTCTTGTCCACACTCTTCCCCTATTGTCCACTCTCCTCTCCCCTTGTCCACCCTCCCCTCCTCTTGTCCACTGTCCTCTTGCCTATTTCAGTCTCTTCTACCCTTGTTCACTCTCATCCCCCCTTGTCCACTCTGCTTTCCACATGACCGCCCTCCTCTCCCCTTGTCCACTCTCACCTTCCCTTTCTACTCTCCATTCCCCTTGTCCACTCTCCTCTCCCTTTGTCCACTCTCCTCTCCTCTTGCCAACTCTCTTCCCCCCTTGTCCACTCTCCTCAACCCTTGTCCACTCTCCTCTCCCCTTGTTCACTCTCCTCTCCCCTTGCCCACTCTCCCCTCCTCTTGTCCATTCTCATCCCCCCTTGTTCACTCTCCTCCCCCCTTGTCCCTCTCCTCTCTTCTTTTCCACTCTCCTCTCCCCTTGTTCACTCTCGTCTCCCCTTGTTCACTCTCCTCTCCCCTTGTCCACTCTCCTATCCCCTTGTTCACTCTCTTCTCCCTTTGTTCACTCTCCTCCCCCCTTGTCCAGCCTCCTCTCCCCTTGTCCACTCTCCTCTCCCCTTGCTCACTCTCCTCGCCCCTTGTTTACTCTCCTCCCCCCTTGTCCTCTCTGCTTTCGCTTGTCCACTCTCCTCTCCCCTTGCCCACTCTCCTCTCCCCTTGTCCACGGTGCTCTCCCCTTGTCCACCATCCTCTCCTCTTGTCCACTCTCCTCTCCCCTTGTCCACTCTCCTCTCCGATTGTCCACTCTCTTCCCCCCTTGTCCACACTCCTCTCCCATTGTCCACACTCCTCTCCCCTTGTTCACTCTTCTCTCCTCTTGTCCACTCTCCTCCCCACTTGTCCACCGTCGTCTCCCCTTGTCTACCCTAACCTTCCCTTGTCCACTCTCCTTACGCCTTGTCCACTCTCCTCTCCCCTTGTTCACTCTCTTCTCCTCTTGTTCACTCTCCTCCCCCTGGTCCTCTCTCCTCTCCTCTTGTCCACTCTCCTCTCCCCTTGTTCACACTCCTCTCCCCTTGTCCAATATCCTCTCCTCTTGTCACTCTCTTCACCCCTTGTCCAGTCTCCTCTCCCCTTGTCCACTCTCTTCTCCCCTTGTTCACTCTCCTCTCCCCTTGTCCACTCGCCTCTCATCTTGCCCACACTCTTCCCCCCTTGTCCACTCCTTTCTCCCATTGTCCACTCTCCTCTCCCCTTGTTCACACTGCTCTCCCCTTGTCCACTCTCCTCTCCTCTTGTCCACTCTCTTCCCCCCTTGTCCACTATCCTCCCCCCTTGTCCAGCCTCCTCTCCCCTTGTCCACTCTCCTCTCCCCTTGTTCACTCTCCTCGCCCCTCGTTTACTCTCCTCCCCCCTTGTCCTCTCTGCTTTCGCTTGTCCACTCTCCTCTCCCCTCGCCCACTCTCCTCTCCCCTTGTCCACGGTGCTCTCCCCTTGTCCACCATCCTCTCCTCTTGTCCACTCTCCTCTCCCCTTGTCCTCTCTCCTCTCCGATTGTCCACTCTCCTCCCCCCTTGTCCACACTCCTCTCCCATTGTCCACACTCCTCTCCCCTTGTTCACTCTTCTCTCCTCTTGTCCACTCTCCTCCCCACTTGTCCACCGTCGTCTCCCCTTGTCTACACTCACCTTCCCTTGTCCACTCTCCTTACGCCTTGTCCACTCTCCTCTCCCCTTGTTCACTCTCTTCTCCCCTTGTTCACTCTCCTCCCCCCGGTCTTCTCTCCTCTCCTCTTGTCCACTCTCCTCTCCCCTTGTTCACACTCCTCTCCCGTTGTCCAATATCCTCTCCTCTTGTCACTCTCTTCACCCCTTGTCCAGTCTCCTCTCCCCTTGTCCACTCTCTTCTCCCCTTGTTCACTCTCCTCTCCCCTTGTCCACTGGCCTCTCATCTTGTCCACACTCTTCCCCCCTTGTCCACTCCCTTCTCCCATTGTCCACTCTCCTCTCCCCTTGTTGACACTGCTCTCCCCTTGTCCACTCTCCTCTCCTCTTGTCCACTCTCTTCCCCCCTTGTCCACTATCCTCTCCCTTTGTCCAGCCCCCTCTCCTCTTGTCCACTCTCCTCCCCCCTTGTCCACTCTCCTCTCCCCTTGTTCACTCTTCTCTACTCTTGCCAACTCTCCTCCCCCCTTGTCCACCCTTGTCACCCCTTGTCTACTCTCACCTCCCCTTGTCCACTCTCCTTTCCCCTTGTCCACTCTCCTCTCCCCTTGTTCACACTACGCTCCCCTTGTCCACTCTCCTCTCCTCTTGTCCACTCTCCTCTCCCCTTGTTCACACTACTCTCCCCTTGTCCACTCTCCTCTCCTCCTGTTCACTCTCCTCCCCCCTTGTCCCTCTCCTCTCTTCTTTTCCACTCTCCTCTCCCCTTGTTCACTCTCCTCTCCCCTTGTTCACTCTCCTCTCCCCTTGTCGACTCTCCTCTCCCCTTTTTCACTCTGCTCTCCTCTTGTTCACTCTCCTCCCCCCTTGTCCTCTCTGCTTTCGCTTGTCCACTCTCCTCTTCCCTTGCCCATTCTCCTCTCCCCTTGTCGACTGTCCTCTCCCCTTGTCCACCATCCTCTCCTCTTGTCCAATCTCCTCTCCGCTTGTGCACTCTCCTCTCCCATTGTCCACTCTCCTCTCCCATTGTCCACTCTCCTCTCCCCTTGTTCACTCTTCTCTCCTGTTGTCCACTCTCCTCCCCACTTGTCCACCGTCATCTCCCCTTGTCTACTCTCAACTTCTCTTGTCCACTCTCCTCTCCTCTTGCCGACTCTCTTCCCCCCTTGTCCACTCTCCTCAACACTTGTCCACCCTCCTCTCCCCTTGTTCTCTCTCCTCTCCCCTTGTCCACTCTCCTCTCCTCTTGTTCACTCTCCTCTCCCCTTGTCCACCCTCCTCTCTCCTACTCCACACTCCTGCCCTCTTGTCCACTCTCTTCCCCCCTTTTCCACTCTCCTCGCCCCTTGTCCACCCTCCTCTCCTCTTGTCCACTCTCCTCCCCCCTTGTCCACTGTCCTCTCCCATTGTCCACTCTCCTCTCCTCTTGTTCACTCTTCTCTCCTCTTGTTCACTCTCCTCCCCTCTTGTCCACTCAGCTTTCCACTTGTCCACCCTCTTCTCCCCTTGTCCACTCTCAGCTTCCCTTGATCACTCTCCTACCCCCTTGTCCACCCTAGTCTCTCCTTGTCTACTCTTACCTCCCCTTGTCGACTCTCCTTTCCCTTTGTCCACTCTCCCCTCCTCTTGTCCACTCTCCTCTCCCCTTTTTCACTCTCCTCTCCCTTTGTACACTCTGCTTTCTCCTTGTCCACTCTCCTCTCCCCTTCTCCACTCTCCTCTCCCATTGTTCACACTCCTCTCCTCTTGTCCACTCTACTCTCCCCTTGTTCACTCCCCTCTCCCCTTGGTCCACTCTCCTCTCCTCTTGTCGCTCTCTTCCCCCCTTGTCCACTCTCCTCTCCCCTTGACCACCCTCCTCTCCCATTGTCCACCCTCCTCTCCTCTTGTCCACTCTCCTCTCCCCTTGTTCACTCTCCTCCCCCCTTGTCCACCCTCGTCTCTCCTTGTCTACTCTCACCTCCCATTGTCTACTCTCCTTTCCCATTGTCCACTCTCCTCCCCTCTTGTCCACAGTCCCCTCCCTTTGTTCACTCTTCTCTCCTCTTGTCCACTCTCCTCTCCCCTTGCCCACACTCCTCTCCTCTTGTCTACTCTTTTACCCCCTTGTCCACTCTCCTCTACCCTTGTCCACTCTCCTCTCCTCTTGTCCACATTCTTCCCCTATTGTCCACTCTCCTCTCCCCTTGTCCACCCTCCCCTCCTCTTGTCCACTGTCCTCTCCTCTTTTTCAGTCTCCTCTACCCTTGTTCACTCTGCTCCCCCCTTGTCCACTCTGCTTTCCACACGTCCACCCTCCTCTCACATTGTCCACTCTCCTCTCCCCTTGCTCACTCTCTTCTCCTCTTGGCCACACTCCTCTCCCTTTGCCCACGCTCCTCTAACATTGTCCACTCTCCTCTACCCTTATCCACACTCCTCTCCTCTTCACCACACTCCTCTCCTGATGTTCTCTCTCCTCTCCTCCTGTCCACTCTCTTCCCGCCTTGTCCACTCTCCTCTCCCCTTGTCCACCCCCTCTCCTCTTGTCCACTCTCCTCCAACCTTGTCCACTCTCCTCTCCCCTTGTTTACTCTCATCTCCTCTTGTCCACTCTCCTCTCCCCTTGTTCACTCTTCTCTGCTCTTGCCAAATCTCTTCCCCCCTTGTCCACCCTTGTCACTCCTTGTCTACTCTCACCTTCCCTTGTCCACTCTCCTTTCCCCTTGTCCACTCTCCTCTCCCTTTGTTCACACTCCTCTTCCCTTGTCCACTCTCCTCTCCTCTTGTCCACTCTCATCCCCCCTTGTTCACTCTCTTTTCCCCTTGTTCAGTCTCCTCCCCCTTTGTCCCTCTCCTCTCTTCTTTTCCACTCTCCTCTCCCATTGTTCACTCTCCTCTCCCCTTGTTCACTCTCCTCTCCCCTTGTCCACGCTCCTCTCCTCTTGTCCACTCTCCTCTCCCCTTGTCCAGTTTCTTCTCCACTTGTTCACTCTCCTTCCCCTTTGTCCACCCTCGTCTCTCCTTGTCTACTCTTACCTCCCCTTGTCCACTCTCCTTTCCCTTTGTCCACTCTCCTCCCTCCTTGTCCACTCTCCTCTCCTCTTGTTCACTCTTCTCTCCTCTTGTTCACTCTCCTCCCCCTTATCCACTCTCATCTCTCCTTCTCTACTCTCACCTCCCCTTGTCCACTCTCCTCTCCCCTTGTTCACTCTGCTCTCCCCTTGTCCACACTCCTCTCCTCTTGTTCACTCTCCTCCCCCCTTGTCCACCCTCGTCTCTCCTTGTCTACACACACCTCCCCTTGTCCACTCTCCTTTCTCCTTGTCCACCCTCTTCTCCCCTTGTACACTCTCCTCTCCCCTTGTCCACTCTCTTCCCCCCTTGTCCAGACTCCTCTCCCCTTTCCACCCCCGTCTCCTCTTGTTCTCTCTCCTCTCCCCTTGTCCACTCTCCTCTCCCGTTTTCTACTCTCACTTCCCCTTGTCCACTCTCCTTGCGCCTTTTCCACTCTCCTCTCCCCTTGTTCACTCTCTTCTCCCCTTGTTCACTCTCCTCCCCCCTGGTCCTCTCTCCTCTCCTCTTGTCCACTCTCCTCTCCCCTTGTTCACACTCCTCTCCCCTTGTCCAATATCCTCTCCTCTTGTCACTCTCTTCACCCCTTGTCCAGTGTCCTCTCCCCTTGTCCACTCTCTTCTCCCTTTGTTCACTCTCCTCTCCCCTTGTCCACTCGCCTCTCATCTTGTCCACACTCTTCCCCCCTTGTCCACTCCCTTCTCCCATTGTCCACTCTCCTCTCCCCTTGTTCACACTGCTCTCCCCTTGTCCACTCTCCTCTCCTCTTGTCCACTCTCTTCCACACTTGTCCACTATCCTCTCCCTTTGTCCAGCCCCCTCTCCTCTTGTCCATTCTCCTCCCCCCTTGTCCACTCTCCTCTCCCCTTGTTCACTTTCCTCTTCTCTTGTTCACTCTCCTCTCCTCTTGTCCACTCTCCTCTCCCCTTGTCCAGTCTCTTCTCCCCTTGTTCACTCTCCTCCCCCCTTTCCACCCTCGTCTCTCCTTGTCTACTCACACCTCCCCTTGTGCACTCTCCTCTCCCCTTGTCCACGCTCCTCTCCTCTTGTCCACTCTCCTCTGCCCTTGTCCAGTCTCTTCTCCACTTGTTCACTCTCCTTCCCCTTTGTCCACCCTCGTCTCTCCTTGTCTACTCTTACCTCCCCTTGTCCACTCTCCTTTCCCTTTGTCCACTCTCCTCCCTCCTTGTCCACTCTTCTCTCCTCTTGTCCACTCTCCTCCCCACTTGTCCACCCTCATCTCGCATTGTCCACTCTCACCTCCCCTTGCCCACTCTCCTCTCCCCTTGTCCACTCTCCTCTCCCCTTGCCCACCCTCCTCTCCTTTTGTCCCCACTCTAACCCCCTTGTTCACTCTGCTCTACCCTTGTACACTCTCCTCTCCTCTTGTCCAATCTCTTCCCCTATTGTCCGCTCTCCTCTCCCCTTGTCCACCCTCCCTCCTCTTGTCCACTCTCCTCTCCCCTTTTTCAGTCTCCTCTCCCATGTTCACTCTCCTCCCCTCTGGTCCACTCAGCTTTCCACTTGTCCACCCTCTTCTCCCCTTGTCCACTCTCACCTTCCCTTGATCACTCTCCTACCCCCTTGTCCACCCTAGTCTCTCCTTGTCTACTCTTACCTCCCCTTGTCGACTCTCCTTTCCCTTTATCCACTCTCCTCCACTCTTGTCCACTTTCCTCACCCCTTGTTCACTCTCCTCTCCCCTTGTTCACTCTCCTCCCCCCTTGTCCTCTCTGCTTTCCACTTGTCCACCCTCCTCTCCCCTTGTCCACTCTCACCTTCCCTTGTCCACTCTCCATTCCCCTTGTCCACACTCCCCTCCCTTTGTCCACTCTCCTCTCCTCTTGCCCACTCTCTTCCCCGCTTGTCCACTCTCCTCAACCCTTGTCCACTCTACTCTCCCCTTGTTCACTCTCCTCTCCCCTTGTCCACTCTCCTCTCCTCTTGTCACTCTCTTCCCCCCTTGTCCACTCTCCTCTCCCCTTGACCACCCTCCTCTCCCATTGTCCACCCTCCCCTCCTCTTGTCCACTCTCCTCTCCCCTTGTCCACTCTCCTCTCCCCTTGTTCACTCTCCTCCCCCCTTGTCCACCCTCATCTCTCCTTGTCTACTCTTACCTCCCCTTGTCCACTCTCCTCTCCCCTTGTCCACACTCCCCTCCCCTTGTTCACTCTTCTCTCCTCTTGTCCACTCTCCTCTCCCCTTGCCCACACTCCTCTCCTCTTGTCCCCTCTCATACCCCCTTGTCCACTCTCCTCTACCCTTGTCCACTCTCCTCTCCTCTTGTCCACACTCTTCCCCTATTGTCCACTCTCCTCTCCCCTTGTCCACCCTCCCCTCCTCTTGTCCACTGTCCTCTTGCCTATTTCAGTCGCTTCTACCCTTGTTCACTCTCATCCCCCCTTGTCCACTCTGCTTTCCACATGACCGCCCTCCTCTCCCCTTGTCCACTCTCACCTTCCCTTTCCACTCTCCATTCCCCTTGTCCACTCTCCTCTCCCTTTGTCCACTCTCCTCTCCTCTTGCCAACTCTCTTCCCCCCTTGTCCACTCTCCTCAACCCTTGTCCACTCTCCTCTCCCCTTGTTCACTCTCCTCTCCCCTTGTCCACTCTCCCCTCCTCTAGTCCATTCTCATCCCCCCTTGTTCACTCTCCTCCCCCCTTGTCCCTCTCCTCTCTTCTTTTCCACTCTCCTCTCCCCTTGTTCACTCTCGTCTCCCCTTGTTCACTCTCCTCTCCCCTTGTCCACTCTCCTATCCCCTTGTTCACTCTCTTCTCCCTTTGTTCACTCTCCTCCCCCCTTGTCCAGCCTCCTCTCCCCTTGTCCACTCTCCTCTCCCCTTGTTCACTCTCCTCGCCCCTTGTTTACTCTCCTCCCCCTTGTCCTCTCTGCTTTCGCTTGTCCACTCTCCTCTCCCCTTGCCCACTCTCCTCTCCCCTTGTCCACGGTGCTCTCCCCTTGTCCACCATCCTCTCCTCTTGTCCACTCTCCTCTCCCCTTGTCCACTCTCCTCTCCGATTGTCCACTCTCTTCCCCTCTTGTCCACACTCCTCTCCCATTGTCCACACTCCTCTCCCCTTGTTCACTCTTCTCTCCTCTTGTCCACTCTCCTCCCCACTTGTCCACCGTCGTCTCCCCTTGTCTACCCTAACCTTCCCTTGTCCACTCTCCTTACGCCTTGTCCACTCTCTTCTCCCCTTGTTCACTCTCTTCTCCCCTTGTTCACTCTCCTCCCCCTGGTCCTCTCTCCTCTCCTCTTGTCCACTCTCCTCTCCCCTTGTTCACACTCCTCTCCCCTTGTCCAATATCCTCTCCTCTTGTCACTCTCTTCACCCCTTGTCCAGTCTCCTCTCCCCTTGTCCACTCTCTTCTCCCCTTGTTCACTCTCCTCTCCCCTTGTCCACTCGCCTCTCATCTTGCCCACACTCTTACCCCCTTGTCCACTCCCTTCTCCCATTGTCCACTCTCCTCTCCCCTTGTTCACACTGCTCTCCCCTTGTCCACTCTCCTCTCCTCTTGTCCACTCTCTTCACCCCTTGTCCACTATCCTCTGTCCAGCCCCCTCTCCTCTTGTCCACTCTCCTCCCCCCTTGTCCACTCTCCTCTCCCCTTGTTCACTCTTCTCTACTCTTGCCAACTCTCCTCCCCCCTTGTCCACCCTTGTCACCCCTTGTCTACTCTCACCTCCCCTTGTCCACTCTCCTTTCCCCTTGTCCACTCTCCTCTCCCCTTGTTCACACTATGCTCCCCTTGTCCACTCTCCTCTCCTCTTGTCCACTCTCCTCTCCCCTTGCTCACACTACTCTCCCCTTGTCCACTCTCCTCTCCTCTTGTTCACTCTCCTCCCCCCTTGTCCCTCTCCTCTCTTCTTTTCCACTCTCCTCTCCCCTTGTTCACTCTCCTCTCCCCTTGTCGACTATCCTCTCCCCTTTTTCACTCTGCACTCCTCTTGTTCACTCTCCTCCCCCCTTGTCCTCTTTGCTTTCGCTTGTTCCACTCTCCTCTCCCCTTGTTCACTCTTTTCTCCTCTTGTCCACTCTCCTCTCCCCTTGTTCACTCTCTTCTCCCTTTGTTCACTCTCCTCCCCCCTTGTCCTGCCTCCTCTCCCCTTGTCCACTCTCCTCTCCCCTTGTTCACTCTCCTCGCCCCTTGTTTACTCTCCTCCCCCCTTGTCCTCTCTGCTTTCGCTTGTCCACTCTCCTCTCCCCTCGCCCACTCTCCTCTCCCCTTGTCCACGGTGCTCTCCCCTTGTCCACCATCCTCTCCTCTTGTCCACTCTCCTCTCCCCTTGTTCACTCTCCTCTCCGATTGTCCACTCTCTTCCCCCCTTGTCCACACTCCTCTCCCATTGTCCACACTCCTCTCCCCTTGTTCACTCTTCTCTCCTCTTGTCCACTCTCCTCCCCACTTGTCCACCGTCGTCTCCCCTTGTCTACCCTCACCTTCCCTTGTCCACTCTCCTTACGCCTTGTCCACTCTCCTCTCCCCTTGTTCACTCTCTTCTCCCCTTGTTCACTCTCCTCCCCCTGGTCCTCTCTCCTCTCCTCTTGTCTACTCTCCTCTCCCCTTGTTCACTCTCCTCTCCCCTTGTCCAATATCCTCTCCTCTTGTCACTCTCTTCACCCCTTGTCCAGTCTCCTCTCCCCTTGTCCACTCTCTTCTCCCCTTGTTCACTCTCCTCTCCCCTTGTCCACTCTCTTCTCCCCTTGTTAACTCTCCTCTCCCCTTGTCCACTCGCCTCTCATCTTGCCCACACTCTTCCCCCCTTGTCCACTCCCTTCTCCCATTGTCCACTCTCCTTTCCCCTTGTTCACACTGCTCTCCCCTTGTCCACTCTCCTCCCCCCTTGTCCACTCTCCTCTCCCCTTGTTCACTCTTCTCTACTCTTGCCAACTCTCCTCCCCCCTTGTCCACCCTTGTCACCCCTTGTCTACTCTCACCTCCCCTTGTCCACTCTCCTTTCCCCTTGTCCACACTCCTCTCCCCTTGTTCACACTACGCTCCCCTTGTCCACTCTCCTCTCGTCTTGTCCACTCTCCTCTCCCCTTGCTCACACTACTCTCCCCTTGTCCACTCTCCTCTCCTCTTGTTCACTCTCCTCCCCCCTTGTCCCTCTCCTCTCTTCTTTTCCACTCTCCTCTCCCCTTGTTCACTCTCCTCTCCCCTTGTTCACTCTCCTCTCCCCTTGTCGACTATCCTCTCCCCTTTTTCACTCTGCTCTCCTCTTGTTCACTCTCCTCCCCCCTTGTCCTCTCTGCTTTCGCTTGTCCACTCTCCTCTCCCCTTGCCCACTCTCCTCTCCCCTTGTCCACTGTCCTCTCCCCTTGTCCACCATCCTCTCCTCTTGTCCACTCTCCTCTCCCCTTGTCCACTCTGCTCTCCGATTGTCCACTCTCCTCCCCCCTTGTCCACTCTCCTCTCCCATTGTCCACTCTCCTCTCCCCTTGTTCACTCTTCTCTCCTATTGTCCACTCTCCTCCCCACTTGTCCACCATCGTCTCCCCTTGTCTACTCTCAACTTCCCTTGTCCACTCTCCATTCCCATTGTCCACTCTCCTCAACACTTGTCCACCCTCCTCTCCCCTTGTTCACTCTCCTCGCCCCTTGTCCACACTCCTCTCCTCTTGTTCACTCTCCTCCCCCCTTGTCCTCTCTGCTTTTGCTTGTCCACTCTCCTCTTCCCTTGCCCACTCTCCTCTCCCCTTGTCCACTGTCCTCTCCCCTTGTCCACCATCCTCTCCTCTTGTCCACTCTCCTCTCCCCTTGTCCACTCTCCTCTCCCCTTGTTCACTCTTCTCTCCTGTTGTCCACTCTCCTCCCCACTTGTCCACCGTCGTCTCCCCTTGTCTACTCTCAACTTCCCTTGTCCACTCTCCATTCCCATTGTCCACTCTCCTCTCCCCTTGTCCACTCTCCTCTCCTCTTGCCGACGCTCTTCCCCCCTTGTCCACTCTCCTCATCACTTGTCCACCCTCCTCTCCCCTTGTTCTCTCTCCTCTCCCCTTGTCCACTCTCCTCTCCTCTTGTTCACTCTCCTCTCCCCTTGTCCACCCTCCTCTCTCCTACTCCACACTCCTGCCCTCTTGTCCACTCTCTTCCCCCCTTTTCCACTCTCCTCGCACCTTGTCCACCCTCCTCTCCTCTTGTCCACTCTCCTCCCCCCTTGTCCACTGTCCTCTCCCATTGTCCATTCTCCTCTCCTCTTGTTCACTCTTCTCTCCTCTTGTCCACTCTCCTCCCCCTTATCCACTCTCATCTCTCCTTCTCTACTCTCACCTCCCCTTGTCCACTCTCCTCTCCCCTTGTTCACTCTGCTCTCCCCTTGTCCACACTCCTCTCCTCTTGTCCACTCTCCTCTCCCCTTGTCCAGTCTCTTCTCCCCTTGTTCACTCTCCTCCCACCTTGTCCACCCTCGTCTCTCCTTGTCTACTCACACCTCCCCTTGTCCACTCTCCTCTCCCCTTGTCCACTCTCTTCCCCCCTTGTCTAGACTCCTCTCCCCTTTCCACCCCCCTCTCCTCTTGTTCTCTCTCCTCTCCCCTAGTCCACTCTCCTCTCCCGTTGTCTACTCTCACTTCCCCTTGTCCACTCTCCTTGCGCCTTTTCCACTCTCCTCTCCCCTTGTTCACTCTCTTCTCCCCTTGTTCACTCTCCTCCCCCCTTGTCCACCCTCGTCTCTCCTTGTCTACTCTCACCTCCCCTTGTCCACTCTCCTTTCCCATTGTCCACTCTCCTCCCCTCTTGTCCACAGTCCCCTCCCCTTGTTCACTCTTCTCTCCTCTTGTCCACTCTCCTCTCCCCTTGCCCACACTCCTCTCCTCTTGTCTACTCTCTTACCCCCTTGTCCACTCTCCTCTACCCTTGTCCACTCTCCTCTCCTCTTGTCCACACTCTTCCCCCCTTGTCCACTCCCTTCTCCCATTGTCCACTCTCCTCTCCCCTTGTTCACACTGCTCTCCCCTTGTCCACTCTCCTCTCCTCTTGTCCACTCTCTTCCCCCCTTGTCCACTATCCTCTCCCTTTGTCCAGCCCCCTCTCCTCTTGTCCACTCTCCTCCCTCCTTGTCCACCCTCCTCTCCCCTTGTTCACTTTCCTATTCTAATGTTCACTCTCCACTCCCCTTGACAAATCTCTTCTCCCCTTGGCTACTCTCACCTCCCATTGTCCACTTTCCTCACCCCTTGTTCACTCTCCTCTCCCCTTGTTCACTCTCCTCCCGCCTTGTCCACTCTGCTTTCCACTTGTCCACTCTCCTCTCCCTTTGTCCGCTCTCCTCTCCTCTTGCCCATTCTCTTCGCCCCTTGTTCACTCTCCTCTCCCCTTGTCCACGCTCCTCTCCTCTTGTCCACTCTCCTCTCCCCTTGTCCAGTCTCTTCTCCACTTTTTCACTCTCCTTCCCCTTTGTCCACCCTCGTCTCTCCTTGTCTACTCTTACCTCCCCTTGTCCATTCTCCTTTCCCTATTGTCCACTCTCCTCTCCCCTTGTCCATCCTCCCCACCTCTTGTCCACTGTCCTCTCCCCTTTTTCAGTCTCCTCTACCCTTGTTCACTCTCCTCCCCCCTTGTCCACTCTGCTTTCCACATGTCCACCCTCCTCTCCCCTTGTCCACTGTCCCCTCCTCTTGTCCACTCTCCTCTCCCCTTTTTCACTCTCCTCTCCCTTTGTTCACTCTGCTTTCTCCTTGTCCACTCTCCTCTCCCCTTGTCCACTCTCCTCTCCCATTGTTCACACTCCTCTCCTCTTGTCCACTGTACTCTCCCCTTGTTCACTCCCCTCTCCCCTTGGTCCACTCTCCTCAACTCTTGTCACTCTCTTCCCCCCTTGTCCACTCTCCTCTCCCCTTGACCACCCTCCTCTCCCATTGTCCACCCTCCTCTCCTCTTGTCCACTCTCCTCTCCCCTTGTTCACTCTCCTCCCCCCTTGTCCACCCTCGTCTCTCCTTGTCTACTCTCACCTCCCTTTGTCCACTCTCCTTTCACTTTGTCCAATCTCCTCCCCTCTTGTCCACTCTCCTCCCCCCTTGTCCACTCTCCTCTCCCCTTGTCTACACTCCCCTCCCCTTGTTCACTCTTCTCTCCTCTTGTCCACTCTCCTCTCCCCCTGCCCACACTCCTCTCCTCTTGTTCCCTCTCTTACCCCCTTGTCCACTCTCCTCTACCCATGTCCACTCTCCTCTCCTCTTGTCCACACTCTTCCCCTATTGTCCACTCTCCTCTCCCCTTGTCCACCCTCCCCTCCTCTTGTCCACTGTCCTCTCCCCTTTTTCAGTCCCCTCTACCCTTGTTCACACTCCTCCCCCCTTGTCCACTCTGCTTTCCACATGTCCACCCTCCTCTCCCCTTGTCCACTCTCACCTTCCCTTGTCCACTCTCCATTCCCCTTGTCCACTCTCCTCTCCCTTTGTCCACTCTTCTCAACCCTTATCCACTCTCCTCTCCCCTTGTTCACTCTCCTCTCCCCTTGTCCACTCTCCCCTCCTCTTGTCCACTCTCCTCTCCCCTTTTTCACTCTCCTCTCCCCTTGTTCACTCTGCTTTCTCCTTGTCCACTCTCCTGTCCCCTTGTCCACTCTCCTCTCCCCTTGTTCACTCTCTTCTCCTCTTGTCCACTCTCCTCTCATCTTGCCCACTCTCCTCTCTCGTTGTCCGCTCTCCTCTCCCCTTGTCCACCCTCCTCTCTCCTACTCCACTCTCACCTCCCCTTTTCCACTCTCCTTTCCCCTTGTCCACTCTATTCTCCCCTTGTTCACTCTCCTCACCCCTTGTCCACTCTCCTCTCCTATTGTCCACTCTCGTCCCCACTTGTCCACTCTCTTCTCCCCTTGTCCACTCTCCTCTCCCCTTGTATACTCTCACCTCCCCTTGTCCACTCTCCTTTCCCCCTGTCCACTCTCCTCTCCCCTTGTTCACTCTATTCTCCCCTTGTCCACTCTCCTCTCCCCTTGTCCAGTCTCTTCTCCCCTTGTCCACTCTCCTCTCCCCTTGTTCACACTCCTCTTCCCTTGTCCACTCTCCTCTCCTCTGGTCCACTCTCATCCCCCCTTGTTCACTCTCTTTTCCCCTTGTTCAGTCTCCACCCCCTTTGTCCCTCTCCTCTCTTGTATTCCACTCTGCTCTCCCCTTGTTCACTCTCCTCTCCCTTTGTTCGCTCTCCTCTCCCCTTGTCCACTCTCCTCTCCCCTTGTTCACTCTATTCTCCCTTTGTTCACTCTCCTCCCCGCTTGTCCAGCCTCCTCTCCTCTTGTTGACTCTCCTCTCCCCTTTTTCACTCTCCTCTCACCTTGTTCATCTCTCCTCCCCCCTTGTCCTCTCTGTTTTCGCTTGTCCACTCTCCTCTCTCCTTGCCCACTCTCCTCTCCCCTTGTGCTCCATCCTCTCCTCTTCTCCACCCTCCTCTCCCCTTGTTCACTGTCCTCTCCCCTTGTTCACTCTGCTTTCTCCTTGTCCACTCTCCTGTCCCCTTTTTCACTCTCCTGTCCCCTTGTTCACTCTGCTTTCTCCTTGTCCACTCTCCTGTCCCCTTGTCCACTCTCCTCTCCCCTTGTTCACTCTCTTCTCCTCTTGTCCACTCTCCTCTCATCTTGCCCACTCTTCTCTCTCGTTGTCCGCTCTCCTCTCCCCTTGTCCACCCTCCTCTCTCCTACTCCACTCTCACCTCCCCTTTTCCACTCTCCTTTCCCCTTGTCCACTCTATTCTCCCCTTGTTCACTCTCCTCACCCCTTGTCCACTCTCCTCTCCTATTGTCCATTCTCGTCCCCACTTGTCCACTCTCTTCTCCCCTTGTCCACTCTCCTCTCCCCTTGTATACTCTCACCTCCCCTTGTCCACTCTCCTTTCCCCCTGTCCACTCTCCTCTCCCCTTGTTCACTCTATTCTCCCCTGTTCACTCTCCTCCCCCCTTGTCCACTCTCCTGTCCCCTTGTCCACGCTCCTCTCCTCTTGTCCACTCTCCTCTCCCCTTGTCCAGTCTCTTCTCCCCTTGTTCACTCTCCTCCCCGCTTGTCCACCCTCGTATCTCCTTGTCTACTCACACCTCCCTTTGTCCACTCTCCTTTCTCCTTGTCCACCCTCTTCTCCCCTTGTTCACTCTCCTCTCCCCTTGTCCACTCTCCTCTCCTCTTGTCCACTCTCTTCCCCCCTTGTCCACTCTCCTCTCCCCTTGTTCACACTTCTCTCCCCTTGTCCAATATCCTCTCCTCTTGTCACTCTCTTCACCCCTTGTCCAGTCTCCTCTCCCCTGTCCACTCTCTTCTCCCCTTGTTCACTCTCCTCTCCCCTTGTCCACTCGCCTCTCATCTTGTCCACACTCTTCCCCCCTTGTCCACTCCCTTCTCCCATTGTCCACTCTCCTCTCCCCTTGTTCACACTGCTCTCCCCTTGTCCATTCTCCTCTCCTCTTGTTCACTCTCTTCCCCCCTTGTCCACTATCCTCTCCCTTGTCCAGCCCCCTCTCCTCTTGTCCACTCTCCTCCCCCCTAGTCCACTCTCCTCTCCCCCTTGTTCACTTTCCTCTTCTCTTGTTCACTCTCCACTCCCCTTGACAAATCTCCTCTCCCCTTGGCTACTCTCACCTCCCCCTGTCCACTCTCCTTTCCCCCTGTCCACTCTCCTCTCCCCTTGTTCACTCTATTCTCCCCTTGTTCACTCTCCTCCCCCCTTGTCCACTCTCCTCTCCCCTTTTTCACTCTCCTCTCCCCTTGTCCACGCTCCTCTCCTCTTGTGCACTCTCCTCTCCCTTGTCCAGTCTCTTCTCCACTTGTTCACTCTCCTTCCCCTTTGTCCACCCTCGTCTCTCCTTGTCTACTCTTACCTCCCCTTGTCCACTCTCCTTTCCTTTGTCCACTCTCCTCCCCTCTTGTCCACTCTCCTCCCTCCTTGTGCACTCTTATCTCCTCTTGTCCACTCTCCTCCCCACTTGTCCACCCTCGTCTCGCATTGTCTACTCTCACCTCCCCTTGCCCACTCTCCTCTCCCTTTGTCCACTCTCCTCTCCCCTTGCCCACGCTTCTCTCCTTTTGTTCCCTCTCTTACCCCCTTGTTCACTCTGCTCTACAATTGTCCACCCTCCCCTCCTCTTGTCCACTCTCCTTTCCCCTTTTTCAGTCTCCTCTCCCCTTGTTCACTCTCCTCCCCCCTTGTCCACTCAGCTTTCCACTTGTCCACCCACCTCTCCCCTTGTCCACTCTCACCTTCCCTTGTTCACTCTCCTACCCCTTTGTCCACCCTAGTCTCTCCTTGGCTACTCTTACCTCCCCTTGTCCACTCTCCTTTCCCTTTGTCCACTCTCCTCCCCTGTTGTCCACTTTCCTCACCCCTTGTTCACTCTCCTCTCCCCTTGTTCACTCTCCTCCCCGCTTGTCCACTCTGCTTTCCACTTGTCCACCCTCCTCTCCCCTTGTCCACTCTCACCTTCCCTTGTCCACTCTCCATTCCCCTTGTCCACTCTCCTCTCCCTTTGTCCACTCTCCTCTCCTCTTGCCCACTCTCTTCCCCCCTTGTCCACTCTCCTCAACCCTTGTCCACTCTCCTCTCCCCTTGTTCACTCTCCTCTCCCCTTGTCCACTCTCCCCTCCTCTTGTCCACTCTCCTCTCTCCTTTTTCACTCTCCTCTCCCTTTGTTCACTCTGCTTTCTCCTTGTCCACTCTCCTCTCCCCTTGTCCACTCTCCTCTCCCATTGTTCACACTCCTCTCCTCTTGTCCACTCTACTCTCCCCTTGTTCACTCCCCTCTCCCCTTGGTCCACTCTCCTCACCTCTTGTCACTCTCTTCCCCCCTTGTCCACTCTCCTCTCCCCTTGACCACCCTCCTCTCCCATTGTCCACCCTCCTCTCCTCTTGACCACTCTCCTCTCCCCTCGTCCACTCTCCTCTCCCCTTGTTCACTCTCCTTCCCCTTTGCCCACCCTCGTCTCTCCTTGTCTACTCTTACCTCCCCTTGTCCACTCTCCTTTCCCTTTGTCCACTCTCCTCCCCTCTTGTCCACTCTCCTCCCTCCTTGTGCACTCTTCTCTCCTCTTGTCCACTCTCCTCCCCACTTGTCCACCCTCGTCTCGCATTGTCTACTCTCACCTCCCCTTGCCCACGCTCCTCTCCTTTTGTTCCCTCTCTTACCCCCTTGTTCACTCTGCTCTACCCTTGTACACTCTCCTCTCCTCTTGTCCACTCTCTTCCTCTATTGTCCGCTCTCCTCTCCCCTTGTCCACCCTCCCCTCCTCTTGTCCACTCTCCTTTCCCCTTTTTCAGTCTCCTCTCCCCTTGTTCACTCTCTTCCCCCCTTGTCCACTCAGCTTTCCACTTGTCCACCCACCTCTCCCCTTGTCCACTCTCACCTTCCCTTGTTCACTCTCCTACCCCCTTGTCCACCCTAGTCTCTCCTTGTCTACTCTTACCTCCCCTTGTCCACTCTCCTTTCCCTTTGTCCACTCTCCTCCCCTCTTGTCCACTTTCCTCACCCCTTGTTCACTCTCCTCTCCCCTTGTTCACTCTCCTCCCCGCTTGTCCACTCTGCTTTCCACTTGTCCACCCTCCTCTCCCTTGTCCACTCTCACCTTCCCTTGTCCACTCTCCATTCCCCTTGTCCACTCTCCTCTCCCTTTGTCCACTTTCCTCAACCCTTGTCCACTCTCCTCTCCCCTTGTTCACTCTCCTCTCCCCTTGTCCACTGTCCCCTCCTCTTGTCCACTCTCCTCTCCCCTTTTTCACTCTCCTCTCCCTTTGTTCACTCTGCTTTCTCCTTGTCCACTCTCCTCTCCCCTTGTCCACTCTCCTCTCCCATTGTTCACACTCCTCTCCTCTTGTCCACTGTACTCTCCCCTTGTTCACTCCCCTCTCCCCTTGGTCCACTCTCCTCAACTCTTGTCACTCTCTTCCCCCCTTGTCCACTCTCCTCTCCCCTTGACCACCCTCCTCTCCCATTGTCCACCCTCCTCTCCTCTTGTCCACTCTCCTCTCCCCTTGTTCACTCTCCTCCCCCCTTGTCCACCCTCGTCTCTCCTTGTCTACTCTCACCTCCCTTTGTCCACTCTCCTTTCACTTTGTCCAATCTCCTCCCCTCTTGTCCACTCTCCTCCCCCCTTGTCCACTCTCCTCTCCCCTTGTCTACACTCCCCTCCCCTTGTTCACTCTTCTCTCCTCTTGTCCACTCTCCTCTCCCCCTGCCCACACTCCTCTCCTCTTGTTCCCTCTCTTACCCCCTTGTCCACTCTCCTCTACCCATGTCCACTCTCCTCTCCTCTTGTCCACACTCTTCCCCTATTGTCCACTCTCCTCTCCCCTTGTCCACCCTCCCCTCCTCTTGTCCACTGTCCTCTCCCCTTTTTCAGTCCCCTCTACCCTTGTTCACACTCCTCCCCCCTTGTCCACTCTGCTTTCCACATGTCCACCCTCCTCTCCCCTTGTCCACTCTCACCTTCCCTTGTCCACTCTCCATTCCCCTTGTCCACTCTCCTCTCCCTTTGTCCACTCTTCTCAACCCTTATCCACTCTCCTCTCCCCTTGTTCACTCTCCTCTCCCCTTGTCCACTCTCCCCTCCTCTTGTCCACTCTCCTCTCCCCTTTTTCACTCTCCTCTCCCCTTGTTCACTCTGCTTTCTCCTTGTCCACTCTCCTGTCCCCTTGTCCACTCTCCTCTCCCCTTGTTCACTCTCTTCTCCTCTTGTCCACTCTCCTCTCATCTTGCCCACTCTCCTCTCTCGTTGTCCGCTCTCCTCTCCCCTTGTCCACCCTCCTCTCTCCTACTCCACTCTCACCTCCCCTTTTCCACTCTCCTTTCCCCTTGTCCACTCTATTCTCCCCTTGTTCACTCTCCTCACCCCTTGTCCACTCTCCTCTCCTATTGTCCACTCTCGTCCCCACTTGTCCACTCTCTTCTCCCCTTGTCCACTCTCCTCTCCCCTTGTATACTCTCACCTCCCCTTGTCCACTCTCCTTTCCCCCTGTCCACTCTCCTCTCCCCTTGTTCACTCTATTCTCCCCTTGTTCACTCTCCTCCCCCCTTGTCCACTCTCCTGTCCCCTTGTCCACGCCCTTCTCCTCTTGTCCACTCTCCTCTCCCCTTGTCCAGTCTCTTCTCCCCTTGTCCACTCTCCTCTCCCCTTGTTCACACTCCTCTTCCCTTGTCCACTCTCCTCTCCTCTGGTCCACTCTCATCCCCCCTTGTTCACTCTCTTTTCCCCATGTTCAGTCTCCACCCCCTTTGTCCCTCTCCTCTCTTGTATTCCACTCTCCTCTCCCCTTGTTCACTCTCCTCTCCCTTTGTTCGCTCTCCTCTCCCCTTGTCCACTCTCCTCTCCCCTTGTTCACTCTATTCTCCCTTTGTTCACTCTCCTCCCCGCTTGTCCAGCCTCCTCTCCTCTTGTTGACTCTCCTCTCCCCTTTTTCACTCTCCTCTCACCTTGTTCATCTCTCCTCCCCCCTTGTCCTCTCTGTTTTCGCTTGTCCACTCTCCTCTCTCCTTGCCCACTCTCCTCTCCCCTTGTGCTCCATCCTCTCCTCTTCTCCACCCTCCTCTCCCCTTGTTCACTGTCCTCTCCCCTTGTTCACTCTGCTTTCTCCTTGTCCACTCTCCTGTCCCCTTTTTCACTCTCCTGTCCCTTTGTTCACTCTGCTTTCTCCTTGTCCACTCTCCTGTCCCCTTGTCCACTCTCCTCTCCCCTTGTTCACTCTCTTCTCCTCTTGTCCACTCTCCTCTCATCTTGCCCACTCTTCTCTCTCGTTGTCCACTCTCCTCTCCCCTTGTCCACCCTCCTCTCTCCTACTCCACTCTCACCTCCCCTTTTCCACTCTCCTTTTCCCCTTGTCCACTCTATTCTCCCCTTGTTCACTCTCCTCACCCCTTGTCCACTCTCCTCTCCTATTGTCCATTCTCGTCCCCACTTGTCCACTCTCTTCTCCCCTTGTCCACTCTCCTCTCCCCTTGTATACTCTCACCTCCCCTTGTCCACTCTCCTTTCCCCCTGTCCACTCTCCTCTCCCCTTGTTCACTCTATTCTCCCCTGTTCACTCTCCTCCCCCCTTGTCCACTCTCCTGTCCCCTTGTCCACGCTCCTCTCCTCTTGTCCACTCTCCTCTCCCCTTGTCCAGTCTCTTCTCCCCTTGTTCACTCTCCTCCCCGCTTGTCCACCCTCGTATCTCCTTGTCTACTCACACCTCCCTTTGTCCACTCTCCTTTCTCCTTGTCCACCCTCTTCTCCCCTTGTTCACTCTCCTCTCCCCTTGTCCACTCTCCTCTCCTCTTGTCCACTCTCTTCCCCCCTTGTCCACTCTCCTCTCCCCTTGTTCACACTTCTCTCCCCTTGTCCAATATCCTCTCCTCTTGTCACTCTCTTCACCCCTTGTCCAGTCTCCTCTCCCCTGTCCACTCTCTTCTCCCCTTGTTCACTCTCCTCTCCCCTTGTCCACTCGCCTCTCATCTTGTCCACACTCTTCCCCCCTTGTCCACTCCCTTCTCCCATTGTCCACTCTCCTCTCCCCTTGTTCACCACTGCTCTCCCCTTGTCCATTCTCCTCTCCTCTTGTTCACTCTCTTCCCCCCTTGTCCACTATCCTCTCCCTTTGTCCAGCCCCCTCTCCTCTTGTCCACTCTCCTCCCCCCTAGTCCACTCTCCTCTCCCCTTGTTCACTTTCCTCTTCTCTTGTTCACTCTCCACTCCCCTTGACAAATCTCCTCTCCCCTTGGCTACTCTCACCTCCCCCTGTCCACTCTCCTTTCCCCCTGTCCACTCTCCTCTCCCCTTGTTCACTCTATTCTCCCCTTGTTCACTCTCCTCCCCCCTTGTCCACTCTCCTCTCCCCTTTTTCACTCTCCTCTCCCCTTGTCCACGCTCCTCTCCTCTTGTGCACTCTCCTCTCCCCTTGTCCAGTCTCTTCTCCACTTGTTCACTCTCCTTCCCCTTTGTCCACCCTCGTCTCTCCTTGTCTACTCTTACCTCCCCTTGTCCACTCTCCTTTCCCTTTGTCCACTCTCCTCCCCTCTTGTCCACTCTCCTCCCTCCTTGTGCACTCTTATCTCCTCTTGTCCACTCTCCTCCCCACTTGTCCACCCTCGTCTCGCATTGTCTACTCTCACCTCCCCTTGCCCACTCTCCTCTCCCTTTGTCCACTCTCCTCTCCCCTTGCCCACGCTTCTCTCCTTTTGTTCCCTCTCTTACCCCCTTGTTCACTCTGCTCTACAATTGTCCACCCTCCCCTCCTCTTGTCCACTCTCCTTTCCCCTTTTTCAGTCTCCTCTCCCCTTGTTCACTCTCCTCCCCCCTTGTCCACTCAGCTTTCCACTTGTCCTCCCACCTCTCCCCTTGTCCACTCTCACCTTCCATTGTTCACTCTCCTACCCCTTTGTCCACCCTAGTCTCTCCTTGGCTACTCTTACCTCCCCTTGTCCACTCTCCTTTCCCTTTGTCCACTCTCCTCCCCTGTTGTCCACTTTCCTCACCCCTTGTTCACTCTCCTCTCCCCTTGTTCACTCTCCTCCCCGCTTGTCCACTCTGCTTTCCACTTGTCCACCCTCCTCTCCCCTTGTCCACTCTCACCTTCCCTTGTCCACTCTCCATTCCCCTTGTCCACTCTCCTCTCCCTTTGTCCACTCTCCTCTCCTCTTGCCCACTCTCTTCCCCCCTTGTCCACTCTCCTCAACCCTTGTCCACTCTCCTCTCCCCTTGTTCACTCTCCTCTCCCCTTGTCCACTCTCCCCTCCTCTTGTCCACTCTCCTCTCTCCTTTTTCACTCTCCTCTCCCTTTGTTCACTCTGCTTTCTCCTTGTCCACTCTCCTCTCCCCTTGTCCACTCTCCTCTCCCATTGTTCACACTCCTCTCCTCTTGTCCACTCTACTCTCCCCTTGTTCACTCCCCTCTCCCCTTGGTCCACTCTCCTCACCTCTTGTCACTCTCTTCCCCCCTTGTCCACTCTCCTCTCCCCTTGACCACCCTCCTCTCCCATTGTCCACCCTCCTCTCCTCTTGACCACTCTCCTCTCCCCTCGTCCACTCTCCTCTCCCCTTGTTCACTCTCCTTCCCCTTTGCCCACCCTCGTCTCTCCTTGTCTACTCTTACCTCCCCTTGTCCACTCTCCTTTCTCTTTGTCCACTCTCCTCCCCTCTTGTCCACTCTCCTCCCTCCTTGTGCACTCTTCTCTCCTCTTGTCCACTCTCCTCCCCACTTGTCCACCCTCGTCTCGCATTGTCTACTCTCACCTCCCCTTGCCCACTCTCCTCTCCATTTGTCCACTCTCCTCTCCCCTTGCCCACGCTCCTCTCCTTTTGTTCCCTCTCTTACCCCCTTGTTCACTCTGCTCTACCCTTGTACACTCTCCTCTCCTCTTGTCCACTTTCTTCCTCTATTGTCCGCTCTCCTCTCCCCTTGTCCACCCTCCCCTCCTCTTGTCCACTCTCCTTTCCCCTTTTTCAGTCTCCTCTCCCCTTGTTCACTCTCTTCCCCCCTTGTCCACTCAGCTTTCCACTTGTCCACCCACCTCTCCCCTTGTCCACTCTCACCTTCCCTTGTTCACTCTCATACCCCCTTGTCCACCCTAGTCTCTCCTTGTCTACTCTTACCTCCCCTTGTCCACTCTCCTTTCCCTTTGTCCACTCTCCTCCCCTCTTGTCCACTTTCCTCACCCCTTGTTCACTCTCCTCTCCCCTTGTTCACTCTCCTCCCCGCTTGTCCACTCTGCTTTCCACTTGTCCACCCTCCTCTCCCCTTGTCCACTCTCACCTTCCCTTGTCCACTCTCCATTCCCCTTGTCCACTCTCCTCTCCCTTTGTCCACTTTCCTCAACCCTTGTCCACTCTCCTCTCCCCTTGTTCACTCTCCTCTCCCCTTGTCCACTGTCCCCTCCTCTTGTCCACTCTCCTCTCCCCTTTTTCACTCTCCTCTCCCTTTGTTCACTCTGCTTTCTCCTTGTCCACTCTCCTCTCCCCTTGTCCACTCTCCTCTCCCATTGTTCACACTCCTCTCCTCTTGTCCACTGTACTCTCCCCTTGTTCACTCCCCTCTCCCCTTGGTCCACTCTCCTCAACTCTTGTCACTCTCTTCCCCCCTTGTCCACTCTCCTCTCCCCTTGACCACCCTCCTCTCCCATTGTCCACCCTCCTCTCCTCTTGTCCACTCTCCTCTCCCCTTGTTCACTCTCCTCCCCCCTTGTCCACCCTCGTCTCTCCTTGTCTACTCTCACCTCCCTTTGTCCACTCTCCTTTCACTTTGTCCAATCTCCTCCCCTCTTGTCCACTCTCCTCCCCCCTTGTCCACTCTCCTCTCCCCTTGTCTACACTCCCCTCCCCTTGTTCACTCTTCTCTCCTCTTGTCCACTCTCCTCTCCCCCTGCCCACACTCCTCTCCTCTTGTTCCCTCTCTTACCCCCTTGTCCACTCTCCTCTACCCATGTCCACTCTCCTCTCCTCTTGTCCACACTCTTCCCCTATTGTCCAGTCTCCTCTCCCCTTGTCCACCCTCCCCTCCTCTTGTCCACTGTCCTCTCCCCTTTTTCAGTCCCCTCTACCCTTGTTCACACTCCTCCCCCCTTGTCCACTCTGCTTTCCACATGTCCACCCTCCTCTCCCCTTGTCCACTCTCACCTTCCCTTGTCCACTCTCCATTCCCCTTGTCCACTCTCCTCTCCCTTTGTCCACTCTTCTCAACCCTTATCCACTCTCCTCTCCCCTTGTTCACTCTCCTCTCCCCTTGTCCACTCTCCCCTCCTCTTGTCCACTCTCCTCTCCCCTTTTTCACTCTCCTCTCCCCTTGTTCACTCTGCTTTCTCCTTGTCCACTCTCCTGTCCCCTTGTCCACTCTCCTCTCCCCTTGTTCACTCTCTTCTCCTCTTGTCCACTCTCCTCTCATCTTGCCCACTCTCCTCTCTCGTTGTCCGCTCTCCTCTCCCCTTGTCCACCCTCCTCTCTCCTACTCCACTCTCACCTCCCCTTTTCCACTCTCCTTTCCCCTTGTCCACTCTATTCTCCCCTTGTTCACTCTCCTCACCCCTTGTCCACTCTCCTCTCCTATTGTCCACTCTCGTCCCCACTTGTCCACTCTCTTCTCCCCTTGTCCACTCTCCTCTCCCCTTGTATACTCTCACCTCCCCTTGTCCACTCTCCTTTCCCCCTGTCCACTCTCCTCTCCCCTTGTTCACTCTATTCTCCCCTTGTTCACTCTCCTCCCCCCTTGTCCACTCTCCTGTCCCCTTGTCCACTCTCCTCTCCCCTTGTCCAGTCTCTTCTCCCCTTGACCACTCTCCTCTCCCCTTGTTCACACTCCTCTTCCCTTGTCCACTCTCCTCTCCTCTGGTCCACTCTCATCCCCCCTTGTTCACTCTCTTTTCCCCTTGTTCAGTCTCCTCCCCCTTTGTCCCTCTCCTCTCTTGTATTCCACACTCCTCTCCCCTTGTTCACTCTCCTCTCCCTTTGTTCGCTCTCCTCTCCCCTTGTCCACTCTCCTCTCCCCTTGTTCACTCTATTCTCCCTTTGTTCACTCTCCTACCCGCTTGTCCAGCCTCCTCTCCTCTTGTTGACTCTCCTCTCCCCTTTTTCACTCTCCTCTCACCTTGTTCATCTCTCCTCCCCCCTTGTCCTCTCTGTTTTCGCTTGCCCACTCTCCTCTCTCCTTGCCCACTCTCCTCTCCCCTTGTGCTCCATCCTCTCCTCTTCTCCACACTCCTCTCCCCTTGTTCACTCTCCTCTCCCCTTGTTCACTCTGCTTTCTCCTTGTCCACTCTCCTGTCCCCTTTTTCACTCTCCTCTCCCCTTGTTCACTCTGCTTTCTCCTTGTCCACTCTCCTGTCCCCTTGTCCACTCTCCTCTCATCTTGCCCACTCTTCTCTCTCGTTGTCCGCTCTCCTCTCCCCTTGTCCACCCTCCTCTCTCCTACTCCACTCTCACCTCACCTTTTCCACTCTCCTTTCCCCTTGTCCACTCTATTCTCCCCTTGTTCACTCTCCTCACCCCTTGTCCATTCTCCTTTCCTATTGTCCATTCTCGTCCCCACTTGTCCACTCTCTTCTCCCCTTGTCCACTCTCCTCTCCCCTTGTATACTCTCACCTCCCCTTGTCCACTCTCCTTTCCCCCTGTCCACTCTCCTCTCCCCTTGTTCACTCTATTCTCCCCTTGTTCACTCTCCTCCCCCCTTGTCCACTCTCCTGTCCCCTTGTCCACGCTCCTCTCCTCTTGTCCACTCTCCTCTCCCCTTGTCCAGTCTCTTCTCCCCTTGTTCACTCTCCTCCCCGCTTGTCCACCCTCGTATCTCCTTGTCTACTCACACCTCCCTTTGTCCACTCTCCTTTCTCCTTGTCCACCCTCTTCTCCCCCTGTTCACTCTCCTCTCCCCTTGTCCACTCTCCTCTCCTCTTGTCCACTCTCTTCCCCCCTTGTCCACTCTCCTCTCCCCTTGTTCACACTTCTCTCCCCTTGTCCAATATCCTCTCCTCTTGTTACTCTCTTCACCCCTTGTCCAGTCTCCTCTCCCCTGTCCACTCTCTTCTCCCCTTGTTCACTCTCCTCTCCCCTTGTCCACTCGCCTCTCATCTTGTCCACACTCTTCCCCCCTTGTCCACTCCCTTCTCCCATTGTCCACTCTCCTCTCCCCTTGTTCACACTGCTCTCCCCTTGTCCATTCTCCTCTCCTCTTGTTCACTCTCTTCCCCCCTTGTCCACTATCCTCTCCCTTTGTCCAGCCCCCTCTCCTCTTGTCCACTCTCCTCCCCCCTAGTCCACTCTCCTCTCCCCTTGTTCACTTTCCTCTTCTCTTGTTCACTCTCCACTCCCCTTGACAAATCTCCTCTCCCCTTGGCTACTCTCACCTCCCCCTGTCCACTCTCCTTTCCCCCTGTCCACTCTCCTCTTCCCTTGTTCACTCTATTCTCCCCTTGTTCACTCTCCTCCCCCCTTGTCCACTCTCCTCTCCCCTTTTTCACTCTCCTCTCCCCTTGTCCAGTCTCTTCTCCACTTGTTCACTCTCCTTCCCCTTTGTCCACCCTCGTCTCTCCTTGTCTACTCTTACCTCCCCTTGTCCACTCTCCTTTCCCTTTGTCCACTCTCCTCCCCTCTTGTCCACTCTCCTCCCTCCTTGTGCACTCTTATCTCCTCTTGTCCACTCTCCTCCCCACTTGTCCACCCTCGTCTCGCATTGTCTACTCTCACCTCCCCTTGCCCACTCTCCTCTCCCTTTGTCCACTCTCCTCTCCCCTTGCCCACGCTTCTCTCCTTTTGTTCCCTCTCTTACCCCCTTGTTCACTCTGCTCTACCCTTGTCCACCCTCCCCTCCTCTTGTCCACTCTCCTTTCCCCTTTTTCAGTCTCCTCTCCCCTTGTTCACTCTCCTCCCCCCTTGTCCACTCAGCTTTCCACTTGTCCACCCACCTCTCCCCTTGTCCACTCTCACCTTCCCTTGTTCACTCTCCTACCCCCTTGTCCACCCTAGTCTCTCCTTGTCTACTCTTACCTCCCCTTGTCCACTCTCCTTTCCCTTTGTCCACTCTCCTCCCCTGTTGTCCACTTTCCTCACCCCTTGTTCACTCTCCTCTCCCCTTGTTCACTCTCCTCCCCGCTTGTCCACTCTGCTTTCCACTTGTCCACCCTCCTCTCCCCTTGTCCACTCTCACCTTCCCTTGTCCACTCTCCATTCCCCTTGTCCACTCTCCTCTCCCTTTGTCCACTCTCCTCTCCTCTTGCCCACTCTCTTCCCCCCTTGTCCACTCTCCTCAACCCTTGTCCACTCTCCTCTCCCCTTGTTCACTCTCCTCTCCCCTTGTCCACTCTCCCCTCCTCTTGTCCACTCTCCTCTCCCCTTTTTCACTCTCCCCTCCCTTTGTTCACTCTGCTTTCTCCTTGTCCACTCTCCTCTCCCCTTGTCCACTCTCCTCTCCCATTGTTCACACTCCGCTCCTCTTGTCCACTCTACTCTCCCCTTGTTCACTCTCCTCTCCCCTTGTCCACTGTCCCCTCCTCTTGTCCACTCTCCTCTCCCCTTTTTCACTCTCCTCTCCCTTTGTTCACTCTGCTTTCTCCTTGTCCACTCTCCTCTCCCCTTGTCCACTCTCCTCTCCCATTGTTCACACTCCTCTCCTCTTGTCCACTGTACTCTCCCCTTGTTCACTCCCCTCTCCCCTTGGTCCACTCTCCTCAACTCTTGTCACTCTCTTCCCCCCTTGTCCACTCTCCTCTCCCCTTGACCACCCTCCTCTCCCATTGTCCACCCTCCTCTCCTCTTGTCCACTCTCCTCTCCCCTTGTTCACTCTCCTCCCCCCTTGTCCACCCTCGTCTCTCCTTGTCACCTCTCACCTCCCTTTGTCCACTCTCCTTTCACTTTGTCCAATCTCCTCCCCTCTTGTCCACTCTCCTCCCCCCTTGTCCACTCTCCTCTCCCCTTGTCCACACTCCCCTCCCCTTGTTCACTCTTCTCCCCTCTTGTCCACTCTCCTCTCCCCCTGCCCACACTCCTCTCCTCATGTTCCCTCTCTTACCCCCTTGTCCACTCTCCTCTACCCATGTCCACTCTCCTCTCCTCTTGTCCACACTCTTCCCCTATTGTCCACTCTCCTCTCCCCTTGTCCACCCTCCCCTCCTCTTGTCCACTGTCCTCTCCCCTTTTTCAGTCCCCTCTACCCTTGTTCACACTCCTCCCCCCTTGTCCACTCTGCTTTCCACATGTCCACCCTCCTCTCCCCTTGTCCACTCTCACCTTCCCTTGTCCACTCTCCATTCCCCTTGTCCACTCTCCTCTCCCTTTGTCCACTCTTCTCAACCCTTATCCACTCTCCTCTCCCCTTGTTCACTCTCCTCTCCCCTTTTTCACTCTCCTCTCCCTTTGTTCACTCTGCTTTCTCCTTGTCCACTCTCCTCTCCCCTTGTCCACTCTCCTCTCCCATTGTTCACTCTCCTCTCCCCTTGTCCACGCTCCTCTCCTCTTGTCCACTCTCCTCTCCTCTTGTCGACTCTCCTCCCCCCTTGTCGACTTTCCTCTCCCCTTGCCCAAACTCCTCTCCTCTTGTCCCCTCTCTTACCCCCTTGTCCACTCTCCTCTACCCTTGTCCACTCTCCTCTCCCCTTGTCCACACTCTTCCCCTATTGTCCACTCTCCTCTCCCCTTGTCAACCCTCCCCTCCTCTTGTCCACTGTCCTCTCCCCTTTTTCAGTCTCCTCTACCCTTGTTCATTCTCCTCCCCCCTTGTCCACTCTGCTTTCCACATGTCCACCCTCCTCTCCCCTTGTCCACTCTCACCTTCCCTTGTCCACTCTCCATTCCCCTTGTCCACTCTCCACTCCCTTTGTCCACTCTCCTCTCCTCTTGCCCACTCTCTTCCCCCCTTGTCCACTCTCCTCAACCCTTGTCCACTCTCCTCTCCCCTTGTTCACACTCCTCTCCTCTTGTCCACTCTACTCCTCCCTTGTTCACTCCGCTCTCCCCTTGTCCACTCTCCACTCCCTTTGTCCACTCTCCTCTCCTCTTGCCCACTCTCTTCCCCCCTTGTCCACTCTCCTCTCCCCTTGACCACCCTCCTCTCCCATTGTCCACCCTCTTCTCCTCTTGTCCACTCTCCTCTCCCCTTGTGCACTCTCCTCCCCCCTTTTCCACCCTTGTCACCCCTTGTCTACTATCACCTCCCCTTGTCCACTCTCCTTTCCCCTTGTCCACTCTCCTCTCCCCTTGTTCACACTCCTCTCCCCTTGTTCACTCTCCTCTCCTGTTGTCCACTCTCATCCCCCCTTGTTCACTCTCTTTTCGCCTTGTTCACTCTCCACCCCCCTTGTACCTCTCCTCTCTTCTTTTCCACTCTCCTCTCCCCTTGTTCACTCTCCTCTCCCCTTGTTCACTCTCCTCTCCCTTTGTCCACTCTCCTCTCCCCTTGTTCACTCTCTTCTCCCTTTGTTCACTCTCCTCCCCCCTTGTCCTCTCTGCTTTCGCTTGTCCACTCTCCTCTCCCCTTGCCCACTCTCCTCTCCCCTTGTCCACTGTCCTCTCCCCTTGTCCACCATCCTCTCCTCTTGTCCACTCTCCTCTCCCCTTGTCCACTCTCCTCTCCGATTGTCCACTCTCGTCCCCCCTTGTCCACTCTCCTCTCCCATTGTCCACTCTCCTCTCCCCTTGTTCACTTGCGTCTCATCTTGTCCACACTCTTCCCCCTTTGTCCACTCCCTTCTCCCATTATCCACTCTCCTCTCCCCTTGTTCACACTGCTCTCCACTTGTCCACTCTCCTCTCCTCTTGTCCACTCTCTTCCCCCCTTGTCCACTATCCTCTCCCTTTGACCAGCCCCCTCTCCTCTTGTCCAATCTCCTCCCCCCTTGTCCACTCTCCTCTCCCCTTGTTCACTTACTCTTCTGTTGTTCACTCTCCTCTCCCCTTGACAAATCTCCTCTCCCCTTGGCTACTCTCACCTCCCCTTGTCCACTCTCCTTTCCCCCTGTCCACTCTCCTCTCACCTTGTTCACTCTATTCTCCCCTTGTTCACTCTCCTCCCCCCTTGTCCACTCTCCTCTCCTCTTGTCCACTCTCCTCTCCCCTTCTTCACTCTCCTCTCCCCTTGTCCACGCTCCTCTCCTCTTGTCCACTCACTCTCCTCTCCCCTTGTCCAGTCTCTTCTCCCCTTGTTCACTCTCCTCCCCCCTTGTACACCCTCGTCTCTCCTTGTCTACTCACACCTCCCCTAGTCCACTCTCCTCTCCCCTTGTCCACCCTCCTCTCCTCTTGTCCACTCTCCTCTCCCCTTGTCCACTCTCCTCTCCCCTT
The DNA here is from genome assembly GCF_030028105.1 of Mobula birostris. Lineage (NCBI taxonomy): Eukaryota > Metazoa > Chordata > Chondrichthyes > Myliobatiformes > Myliobatidae > Mobula > Mobula birostris. The sequence goes on from NW_027275805.1 coordinate 40,925, forward strand.
GTTCACTATCCTTCCGCTTTGTCCACCCTCGTCTCTCCTTGTCTACTCTTACCTCCCCTTGTCCACTCTCCTTTCCCTTTGTCCACTCTCCTCCCCTCTTGTCCACTCTCCTCCCTCCTTGTCCACTCTTCTCTCCTCTTGTCCACTCTCCTCCCCACTTGTCCACTCTCCTCTCCCCTTCCCCACCCACCTCACCTTTTGTCCCCTCTCTTACCCCTTTGTTCAGTCCCCTCTACCCTTGTACACTCTCCTCTCCTCTTGTCCACTCTCTTCCCCTATTGTCCACTCTCCTCTCCCCTTGTCCACCCTCCCCTCCTCTTGTCCACTCCCTTCTCCCCTTTTTCAGTCTCCTCTCCCCTTGTTCACTCTCCTCCCCCCTTGTCCACTCAGCTTTCCACTTGTCCACCCTCCTCTCCCCTTGTCCACTCTCACCTTCCCTTGTTCACTATCCTCCCCTCTTGTCCACCCTAGTCTCTCCTTGTCTACTCTTACCTCCCCTTGTCCATTCTCCTTTCCCTTTGTCCACTCTCCTCCCCTCTTGTCCACTCTCCTCCCCCCTTGTCCACCCTCGTCTCTCCTTGTCAACTCTCACCTCCCCTTGTCCACTCTCCTCCCACCTTGTCCACTCTCCTCTCCCCTTGTCCACAGTCCCCTCCCCTTGTTCACTCTTCTCTCCTCTTGTCCACTCTCCTATCCCCTTGCCCACACTCCTCTCCTCTTGTCCCCTCTCTTACCCCCTTTTCCACTCTCCTCTACCCTTGTCCACTCTCCTCTCCTCTTGTCCACACTCTTCCCCTATTGTCCACTCTCCTCTGCCCTTGTCCACCCTCTCCTCCTCTTGTCCACTGTCCTCTCCCCTTTTTCAGTCTCCTCTACCCTTGCTCACTCTCCTCCCCCCTTGTCCACTCTGCTTTCCACATGTCCAGCCTCCTCTCACCTTGTCCACTCTCCTCTCCCCTTATCCACACTCCTCTCCTCTTCACCACCCTCCTCTCCCCATGTTCTCTCTCCTCTCCTCCTGTCCACTCTCTTCCCGCATTGTCCACTCTCCTCTCCCCTTGTCCACCCTCTCTCCTCTTGTCCACTCTCCTCCACCCTTGTCCACTCTCCTCTCCCCTTGTTCACTCTCATCTCCTCTTGTCCACTCTCCTCTCCCCTTGTCCACTCTCCTTTCCCCTTGTCCACTCTCCTCTCCCCTTGTTCACTCTCTTCTGCCCTTGTTCACTCTCCTCTCCCCTTGTTCACTCTTCTCTACTCTTGCCAAATCTCCTCCCCCCTTGTCCACCCTTGTCACCCCTTGTCTACTCTAACCTCCCCTTGTCCACTCTCCTTTCCCCTTGTCCACTCTCCTCTCCCCTTGTTCACACTCCTCTTCACTTGTCCACGCTCCTCCCCTCTTGTCCACTCTCATCCCCCTTTGTTCACTCTCTTTTCCCCTTGGTCAGTCTTCTCCCCCTTTGTCCCTCTCCTCTTTTCTTTTCCACTCTCCTCTCCCCTTGTTCGCTCTCCTCTCCCCTTGTCCTCTCTCCTCTCCCCTTGTTCACTCTCTTCTCCCTTTGTTCACTCTCCTCCCCCCTTGTCCAGCCTCCTCTCCTCTTATTGACTCTCCTCTCCCCTTTTTCACTCTTCTCTCCCCTTGTTCATCTCTCCTCCCCCCTTGTCCTCTCTGCTTTCACTTGTCCACTCTCCTCTCCCCTTGCCCACTCTCCTCTCCCCTTGTCCTCTGTCCTCTCCCCTTGTCCACCATCCTCTCCTCTTGTCCACCCTCCTCTCCCCTTGTTCACTCTCCTCTTCCCTTGGCCACTCTCCTCTCCTCTTGTCCACTCTCCTCTCCCCTTTTTCACTCTCCTCTCCCCTTGTTCACTCTGCTTTCTCCTTGTCCACTCTCCTGTCCCCTTGTCCACTCTCCTCTCCCGTTGTCTACTCTCACTTCCCCTTGTCCACTCTCCTTACGCCTTGTCCACTCTCCTCTCCCCTTGTCCACTCTCCTCTCCCCTTGTCCACTCTCCTCCCCCCTTGTCCACTCTCCTCTCCCCTTGTTCAATCTCCTCCCCCCTTGTCCACCCTCGTCTCTCTTTGTCTACTCTCACCTCCCCTTGTCCACACTCCTTTCCCTTTGTCCACTCTCCTCCCCTCTTGTCCACTCTCCTCCCCCCTTGTCGACTCTCCTCTCCCCTTGCCCACACTCCTCTCCTCTTGTCCCCTCTCTTACCCCCTTGTCCACTCTCCTCTACCCTTGTCCACTCTCCTCTCCCCTTGTCCACACTCTTCCCCTATTGACCACTCTCCTCTCCCCTTGTCCACCCTCCTCTCCTCTTGTCCACTCTCCTCTCCCCTTGTTCACTCTCCTCCCCCCTTGTCCACCCTCGTCTCTCCTTGTCACCTCTCACCTCCCTTTGTCCACTCTCCTTTCACTTTGTCCAATCTCCTCCCCTCTTGTCCACTCTCCTCCCCCCTTGTCCACTCTCCTCTCCCCTTGTCCACACTCCCCTCCCCTTGTTCACTCTTCTCCCCTCTTGTCCACTCTCCTCTCCCCCTGCCCACACTCCTCTCCTCATGTTCCCTCTCTTACCCCCTTGTCCACTCTCCTCTACCCATGTCCACTCTCCTCTCCTCTTGTCCACACTCTTCCCCTATTGTCCACTCTCCTCTCCCCTTGTCCACCCTCCCCTCCTCTTGTCCACTGTCCTCTCCCCTTTTTCAGTCCCCTCTACCCTTGTTCACACTCCTCCCCCCTTGTCCACTCTGCTTTCCACATGTCCACCCTCCTCTCCCCTTGTCCACTCTCACCTTCCCTTGTCCACTCTCCATTCCCCTTGTCCACTCTCCTCTCCCTTTGTCCACTCTTCTCAACCCTTATCCACTCTCCTCTCCCCTTGTTCACTCTCCTCTCCCCTTTTTCACTCTCCTCTCCCTTTGTTCACTCTGCTTTCTCCTTGTCCACTCTCCTCTCCCCTTGTCCACTCTCCTCTCCCATTGTTCACTCTCCTCTCCCCTTGTCCACGCTCCTCTCCTCTTGTCCACTCTCCTCTCCTCTTGTCGACTCTCCTCCCCCCTTGTCGACTTTCCTCTCCCCTTGCCCAAACTCCTCTCCTCTTGTCCCCTCTCTTACCCCCTTGTCCACTCTCCTCTACCCTTGTCCACTCTCCTCTCCCCTTGTCCACACTCTTCCCCTATTGTCCACTCTCCTCTCCCCTTGTCAACCCTCCCCTCCTCTTGTCCACTGTCCTCTCCCCTTTTTCAGTCTCCTCTACCCTTGTTCATTCTCCTCCCCCCTTGTCCACTCTGCTTTCCACATGTCCACCCTCCTCTCCCCTTGTCCACTCTCACCTTCCCTTGTCCACTCTCCATTCCCCTTGTCCACTCTCCACTCCCTTTGTCCACTCTCCTCTCCTCTTGCCCACTCTCTTCCCCCCTTGTCCACTCTCCTCAACCCTTGTCCACTCTCCTCTCCCCTTGTTCACACTCCTCTCCTCTTGTCCACTCTACTCCTCCCTTGTTCACTCCGCTCTCCCCTTGTCCACTCTCCACTCCCTTTGTCCACTCTCCTCTCCTCTTGCCCACTCTCTTCCCCCCTTGTCCACTCTCCTCTCCCCTTGACCACCCTCCTCTCCCATTGTCCACCCTCCTCTCCTCTTGTCCACTCTCCTCTCCCCTTGTGCACTCTCCTCCCCCCTTTTCCACCCTTGTCACCCCTTGTCTACTATCACCTCCCCTTGTCCACTCTCCTTTCCCCTTGTCCACTCTCCTCTCCCCTTGTTCACACTCCTCTCCCCTTGTTCACTCTCCTCTCCTGTTGTCCACTCTCATCCCCCCTTGTTCACTCTCTTTTCGCCTTGTTCACTCTCCACCCCCCTTGTACCTCTCCTCTCTTCTTTTCCACTCTCCTCTCCCCTTGTTCACTCTCCTCTCCCCTTGTTCACTCTCCTCTCCCTTTGTCCACTCTCCTCTCCCCTTGTTCACTCTCTTCTCCCTTTGTTCACTCTCCTCCCCCCTTGTCCTCTCTGCTTTCGCTTGTCCACTCTCCTCTCCCCTTGCCCACTCTCCTCTCCCCTTGTCCACTGTCCTCTCCCCTTGTCCACCATCCTCTCCTCTTGTCCACTCTCCTCTCCCCTTGTCCACTCTCCTCTCCGATTGTCCACTCTCGTCCCCCCTTGTCCACTCTCCTCTCCCATTGTCCACTCTCCTCTCCCCTTGTTCACTTGCGTCTCATCTTGTCCACACTCTTCCCCCTTTGTCCACTCCCTTCTCCCATTATCCACTCTCCTCTCCCCTTGTTCACACTGCTCTCCACTTGTCCACTCTCCTCTCCTCTTGTCCACTCTCTTCCCCCCTTGTCCACTATCCTCTCCCTTTGACCAGCCCCCTCTCCTCTTGTCCAATCTCCTCCCCCCTTGTCCACTCTCCTCTCCCCTTGTTCACTTACTCTTCTGTTGTTCACTCTCCTCTCCCCTTGACAAATCTCCTCTCCCCTTGGCTACTCTCACCTCCCCTTGTCCACTCTCCTTTCCCCCTGTCCACTCTCCTCTCACCTTGTTCACTCTATTCTCCCCTTGTTCACTCTCCTCCCCCCTTGTCCACTCTCCTCTCCTCTTGCCCACTCTCTTCCCCCCTTGTCCACTCTCCTCTCCCCTTGACCACCCTCCTCTCCCATTGTCCACCCTCCTCTCCTCTTGTCCACTCTCCTCTCCCCTTGTGCACTCTCCTCCCCCCTTTTCCACCCTTGTCACCCCTTGTCTACTATCACCTCCCCTTGTCCACTCTCCTTTCCCCTTGTCCACTCTCCTCTCCCCTTGTTCAAACTCCTCTCCCCTTGTTCACTCTCCTCTCCTGTTGTCCACTCTCATCCCCCCTTGTTCACTCTCTTTTCGCCTTGTTCACTCTCCACCCCCCTTGTACCTCTCCTCTCTTCTTTTCCACTCTCCTCTCCCCTTGTTCACTCTCCTCTCCCCTTGTTCACTCTCCTCTCCCTTTGTCCACTCTCCTCTCCCCTTGTTCACTCTCTTCTCCCTTTGTTCACTCTCCTCTCCCCTTGTCCACGCTCCTCTCCTCTTGTCCACTCACTCTCCTCTCCCCTTGTCCAGTCTCTTCTCCCCTTGTTCACTCTCCTCCCCCCTTGTACACCCTCGTCTCTCCTTGTCTACTCACACCTCCCCTAGTCCACTCTCCTCTCCCCTTGTCCACCCTCCTCTCCTCTTGTCCACTCTCCTCTCCCCTTGTCCACTCTCCTCTCCCCTTGTTCACTATCCTTCCGCTTTGTCCACCCTCGTCTCTCCTTGTCTACTCTTACCTCCCCTTGTCCACTCTCCTTTCCCTTTGTCCACTCTCCTCCCCTCTTGTCCACTCTCCTCCCTCCTTGTCCACTCTTCTCTCCTCTTGTCCACTCTCCTCCCCACTTGTCCACTCTCCTCTCCCCTTCCCCACCCACCTCACCTTTTGTCCCCTCTCTTACCCCCTTGTTCAGTCCCCTCTACCCTTGTACACTCTCCTCTCCTCTTGTCCACTCTCTTCCCCTATTGTCCACTCTCCTCTCCCCTTGTCCACCCTCCCCTCCTCTTGTCCACTCCCTTCTCCCCTTTTTCAGTCTCCTCTCCCCTTGTTCACTCTCCTCCCCCCTTGTCCACTCAGCTTTCCACTTGTCCACCCTCCTCTCCCCTTGTCCACTCTCACCTTCCCTTGTTCACTATCCTCCCCTCTTGTCCACCCTAGTCTCTCCTTGTCTACTCTTACCTCCCCTTGTCCATTCTCCTTTCCCTTTGTCCACTCTCCTCCCCTCTTGTCCACTCTCCTCCCCCCTTGTCCACCCTCGTCTCTCCTTGTCAACTCTCACCTCCCCTTGTCCACTCTCCTCCCACCTTGTCCACTCTCCTCTCCCCTTGTCCACAGTCCCCTCCCCTTGTTCACTCTTCTCTCCTCTTGTCCACTCTCCTATCCCCTTGCCCACACTCCTCTCCTCTTGTCCCCTCTCTTACCCCCTTTTCCACTCTCCTCTACCCTTGTCCACTCTCCTCTCCTCTTGTCCACACTCTTCCCCTATTGTCCACTCTCCTCTGCCCTTGTCCACCCTCTCCTCCTCTTGTCCACTGTCCTCTCCCCTTTTTCAGTCTCCTCTACCCTTGCTCACTCTCCTCCCCCCTTGTCCACTCTGCTTTCCACATGTCCAGCCTCCTCTCACCTTGTCCACTCTCCTCTCCCCTTATCCACACTCCTCTCCTCTTCACCACCCTCCTCTCCCCATGTTCTCTCTCCTCTCCTCCTGTCCACTCTCTTCCCGCATTGTCCACTCTCCTCTCCCCTTGTCCACCCTCTCTCCTCTTGTCCACTCTCCTCCACCCTTGTCCACTCTCCTCTCCCCTTGTTCACTCTCATCTCCTCTTGTCCACTCTCCTCTCCCCTTGTCCACTCTCCTTTCCCCTTGTCCACTCTCCTCTCCCCTTGTTCACTCTCTTCTGCCCTTGTTCACTCTCCTCTCCCCTTGTTCACTCTTCTCTACTCTTGCCAAATCTCCTCCCCCCTTGTCCACCCTTGTCACCCCTTGTCTACTCTAACCTCCCCTTGTCCACTCTCCTTTCCCCTTGTCCACTCTCCTCTCCCCTTGTTCACACTCCTCTTCACTTGTCCACGCTCCTCCCCTCTTGTCCACTCTCATCCCCCTTTGTTCACTCTCTTTTCCCCTTGGTCAGTCTTCTCCCCCTTTGTCCCTCTCCTCTTTTCTTTTCCACTCTCCTCTCCCCTTGTCCTCTCTCCTCTCCCCTTGTTCACTCTCTTCTCCCTTTGTTCACTCTCCTCCCCCCTTGTCCAGCCTCCACTCCTCTTATTGACTCTCCTCTCCCCTTTTTCACTCTCCTCTCCCCTTGTTCATCTCTCCTCCCCCCTTGTCCTCTCTGCTTTCACTTGTCCACTCTCCTCTCCCCTTGCCCACTCTCCTCTCCCCTTGTCCTCTGTCCTCTCCCCTTGTCCACCATCCTCTCCTCTTGTCCACCCTCCTCTCCCCTTGTTCACTCTCCTCTTCCCTTGGCCACTCTCCTCTCCTCTTGTCCACTCTCCTCTCCCCTTTTTCACTCTCCTCTCCCCTTGTTCACTCTGCTTTCTCCTTGTCCACTCTCCTGTCCCCTTGTCCACTCTCCTCTCCCGTTGTCTACTCTCACTTCCCCTTGTCCACTCTCCTTACGCCTTGTCCACTCTCCTCTCCCCTTGTCCACTCTCCTCCCCCCTTGTCCACTCTCCTCTCCCCTTGTTCAATCTCCTCCCCCCTTGTCCACCCTCGTCTCTCTTTGTCGACTCTCCTCTCCCCTTGCCCACACTCCTCTCCTCTTGTCCCCTCTCTTACCCCCTTGTCCACTCTCCTCTACCCTTGTCCACTCTCCTCTCCCCTTGTCCACACTCTTCCCCTATTGACCACTCTCCTCTCCCCTTGTCAACCCTCCCCTCCACTTGTCCACTGTCCTCTCCCCTTTTTCAGTCTCCTCTACCCTTGTTCATTCTCCTCCCCCCTTGTCCACTCTGCTTTCCACATGTCCACCCTCCTCTCCCCTTGTCCACTCTCACCTTCCCTTGTCCACTCTCCATTCCTCTTGTCCACTCTCCACTCCCATTGTCCACTCTCCTCTCCTCTTGCCCACTCTCTTCCCCCCTTGTGCACTCTCCTCCCCCCTTTTCCACCCTTGTCACCCCTTGTCTACTATCACCTCCGCTTGTCCACTCTCCTTTCCCCTTGTCCACTCTCCTCTCCCCTTGTTCACACTCCTCTCCCCTTGTCCACTCTCCTCTCCTGTTGTCCACTCTCATCCCCCCTTGTTCACTCTCTTTTCCCCTTGTTCACTCTCCTCCCCCCCTTGTACCTCTCCTCTCTTCTTTTCCACTCTCCTCTCCCCTTGTTCACTCTCCTCTCCCCTTGTTCACTCTCCTCTCCTTTTGTCCACTCTCCTCTCCCCTTGTTCACTCTCTTCTCCCTTTGTTCACTCTCCTCCCCCCTTGTCCTCTCTGCTTTCGCTTGTCCACTCTCCTCTCCCCTTGCCCACTCTCCTCTCCCCTTGTCCACTCTCCTCTCCCCTTGTCCACCATCCTCTCCTCTTGTCCACTCTCCTCTCCCCTTGTCCACTCTCCTCTCCGATTGTCCACTCTCGTCCCCCCTTGTCCACTCTCCTCTCCCATTGTCCACTCTCCTCTCCCCTTGTTCACTCTTCTCTCCTCTTGTCCAGTCTCTTCTCCTCTTGTTCACTCTCCTCTCCCCTTGTCCACTTGCGTCTCATCTTGTCCACACTCTTCCCCCTTTGTCCACTCCCTTCTCCCATTATCCACTCTCCTCTCCCCTTGTTCACACTGCTCTCCACTTGTCCACTCTCCTCTCCTCTTGTCCACTCTCTTCCCCCCTTGTCCACTATCCTCTCCCTTTGACCAGCCCCCTCTCCTCTTGTCCAATCTCCTCCCCCCTTGTCCACTCTCCTCTCCCCTTGTTCACTTACTCTTCTGTTGTTCACTCTCCTCTCCCCTTGACAAATCTCCTCTCCCCTTGGCTACTCTCACCTCCCCTTGTCCACTCTCCTTTCCCCCTGTCCACTCTCCTCTCACCTTGTTCACTCTATTCTCCCCTTGTTCACTCTCCTCCCCCCTTGTCCACTCTCCTCTCCTCTTGTCCACTCTCCTCTCCCCTTCTTCACTCTCCTCTCCCCTTGTCCACGCTCCTCTCCTCTTGTCCACTCACTCTCCTCTCCCCTTGTCCAGTCTCTTCTCCCCTTGTTCACTCTCTTCCCCCCTTGTACACCCTCGTCTCTCCTTGTCTACTCACACCTCCGCTAGTCCACTCTCTCTCCCCTTGTCCACCCTCCTCTCCTCTTGTCCACTCTCCTCTCCCCTTGTCCACTCTCCTCTCCCCTTGTTCACTATCCTTCCGCTTTGTCCACCCTCGTCTCTCCTTGTCTACTCTTACCTCCCCTTGTCCACTCTCCTTTCCCTTTGTCCACTCTCCTCCCCTCTTGTCCACTCTCCTCCCTCCTTGTCCACTCTTCTCTCCTCTTGTCCACTCTCCTCCCCACTTGTCCACCCACGTCTCGCATTATCTACTCTCACCTCCCCTTGCCCACTCTCCTCTCCCCTTGTCCACTCTCCTCTCCCCTTCCCCACCCACCTCACCTTTTGTCCCCTCTCTTACCCCCTTGTTCAGTCCCCTCTACCCTTGTACACTCTCCTCTCCTCTTGTCCACTCTCTTCCCCTATTGTCCACTCTCCTCTCCCCTTGTCCACCCTCCCCTCCTCTTGTCCACTCCCTTCTCCCCTTTTTCAGTCTCCTCTCCCCTTGTTCACTCTCCTCCCCCCTTGTCCACTCAGCTTTCCACTTGTCCACCCTCCTCTCCCCTTGTCCACTCTCACCTACCCTTGTTCACTATCCTCCCCT
>NW_027275806.1:0-50301 GCF_030028105.1 Mobula birostris
GGATGATGCTCCGTACTTTGTGAGCTACTGTAGTAGCGATATGAATCTGAAAGGCACGGTGTGGAAGAGAGTGTCTGGATAAAGCTCGGTACTATGTGAGGTACTGTAGTAGGGAACGTGAATGTGAAAGGGACGGTGTGGAAGATAGTGTCTGGATTATGCTCGGTACGATGTGAGGTACTGTAGTAGGGTCGTGAATGTCAAAGGACGGTGTGGAAGAGAGTGTCTGGATGATGCTCAGCACTATGTGAGGTACTGTAGTACGGCTGTGAATGTGAAAGCGATGGTGTGGAAGAGAGTGTCTGGATGATGCTCAGTACTATGTGAGGTACTGTAGTAGGGATGTGAATGTGAAAGGGATGGTGTGGAAGAGAGTGTCTGGATGATGCTCAGTACTGTGTGAGGTACTGTAGTAGAGACGTGAATGTGAAAGGGACGATGTGGAAGACAGTGTCTTGATGATGCTCAGTACTTTGTGAGGTGGTACGGACGTGAATGTGAAAGGTACGGTGTGGAAGAGAGAGTCTGGATGATGCTCAGTACGATGTGAGGTACTATAGTCGGGATGTGAATATGAAAGGGATGGTGTGGACGAGAGTGTCTGGATGATGCTCAGTACTATGTGAGGTACCGTAGTAGGGTCGTGAATGTCAAAGGGACGGTCTGGAAGAGAGTGTCTGGATGATGCTCAGTACTATTTGAGGTACTGTAGTAGGGACGGTGTGGAAGAGAGTGTCTGGATGATGCTCAGCACTATGTGAGGTAGTGTAGTACGGCTGTGAATGTGAAAGGGATGGTGTGGAAGAGAGTGTCTGGATGATGCTCAGTACTATCTGAGGTACTGTAGTAGTGACGTGAATGTGAAAGGGACGGTGTGGAAGAGAGTGTCTGGACGATGCTCAGTACTATTTGAGGTACTGTAGTAGGGACATGAATGTGAAAGGGACGGTGTGGAAGAGAGTGTCTGGATGATGCTCAGTACTTTGTGAGATACTGTAGTAGGGACGTGAATGTGAAAGGGACGGTGTGGAAGAGAGTGTCTGGATGATGCTCGGTACTATGTGAGATACTGTTGTAGGGACGTGAATGTGAAAGGGACGGTGTGGAATTGAGTGTCTGGATGATGCTTATTACTATGTGAGTTACTGTAGTAGGGTCGTGAATGTGAGAGCGATGGTCTGGAAGAGAGTTTCTGGATGATGCTCGGTACTATGTGAGGTACTGTAGTAAGGACGTGAATGTGAAAGGGACGGTGTGGAAGAGACTGTCTGGATGATGCTCAGTACTTTGTGAGGTACTGTAATAGGGACGTGAATGTGAAAGGGACGGTGTGGCAGAGAGTGTCTGGATGATGCTCAGTACTATGTGAGATAGTTGAGACGTGAATGTGAAAGGGACGGTGTGGAATAGAGTGTCTGGATGATACTCAGCACTATGTGAGGTTCTGTAGTACGGTGTGAATGTGAAAGGGATGGTGTGGACGAGAGTGTCTGGATGATACTCGGTACTATGTGAGATACTGTAGTAGGGACGTGAATGTGAAAGGGACGGTGTGGAATTGAGTGTCTGGATGATGCTCGGTACGATGTGAGGTACTGTAGTAGGGATGTGAATGTGAAAGGGACGGTGTGGAAGAGAGTTTCTGGATGATGCTCAGTACTATGTGAGGTACTGTAGTGGGGACCTGTATGTGAAAGGGACAGTGTGGAAGAGAGAGTCTGGATGATGCTCAGTACTTTGTTAGGTACTGTAGTAGGGACGTGAATGTGAAAGGGACGGTGTGGAAGAGAGTGTCTAGATGATGCTCAGTACTATGTGAGGTTCTGTAGTAGCGATGTGAATGTGAAAGGGATGCTGTGGAAGAGAGTGTCTGGATGATGCTCAGTAGTATGTGAGATAGTAGGGAATTGAATGTGAAAGGGATGATGTGGAAGAGAGTGCCTGGATGATGCTCAGTACTTTGTGAGGTACTGTGGTAGGGACGTGAATGTGAAAGGGACGGTGTGGAAGAGAGAGTCTGGATGATGCTCAGTACGATGTGAGGTACTATAATCGGGATGTGAATATGAAAGGGATGGTGTGGACGAGAGTGTCTGGATGATGCTCAGTACTATATGAGGTAGTAGGAACTTGAATGTGAAAGGGACAGTGTGGAAGAGAGTGTCTGGATGATGCTCAGTACTATGTGAGGTACCGTAGTAGGGTCGTGAATGTCAAAGGGATGGTGTGGAAGAGAGTGTCTGGATGATGCTCAGTACTATGTGAGGTACTGTAGTAGTCACGTGAATGTGAAAGGGACGGTGTGGAAGAGAGTGTCTGGACGATGCTCAGTACTATTTGAGGTACTGTAGTAGGGACATGAATGTGAAAGGGACGGTGTGGAAGAGAGTGTCTGGATGATGCTCAGTACTTTGTGAGATACTGTAGTAGGGACGTGAATGTGAAAGGGACGGTGTGGAAGAGAGTGTCTGGATGATGCTCGGTACTATGTGAGATACTGTTGTAGGGACGTGAATGTGAAAGGGACGGTGTGGAATTGAGTGTCCGCATGATGCTCAGTGCGATGTGAGGTACTGTAGTAGGGACGTGAATTTGAAAGGGATGGTGTGGAAGATAGTGTCTGGATGATGCTCAGTACTTTGTGAAGTCCTGTGGTAGGGACGTGAATGTGAAAGGGACAGTGTGGAAGAGAGTGTCTGGATGATGCTCAGTACTACGTGAGGTACTGTAGTAGGGACGTGAATGTGAAAGGGACGGTGTGGAAGATAGTGTCTGGATGATGCTCGGTACGATGTGAGGTACTTTAGAAGGGATGTGAATGTGAAATGGATGGTGTGGAAGAGAGTGTCTGGATGATGCTCGGTACTGTGTGAGGTACCGTAGTAGGGACGTGAATGTGCAAGGGACGGTGTGGAAGAGAGTGTCTGGATGATGCTCAGTACTTTGTGAGGTACTGTAGTAGGGATGTGAATGTGAAAGGGAAGGTGTGGAAGAGAGTGTCTCGATGATGCTCAGTACTTTGTGAGGTATGTAGTAGGGATGTGAATGTGAAAGGGACGGTGTGGAAGAGAGTGTCTGGATGATGCTCAGTACTACGTGAGGTACTGTAGTAGGGACGTGAATGTGAAAGGGACGGTGTGGAAGAGAGTGTCTGGATGATGCCCAGTACTATGTGAGGTACTGTAGTAGGGACGTGAATGTGAAAGGGATGGTGTGGAAGAGAGTGTCTGGATGATGGTCAGTACTATGTGAGGTACTGTAGTAGGGACGTGACTGTGAAAGGGACGGTGTGGACGAGAGTGTCTGGATGATGCTCAGTACTATGTGACGTGCTGTTGTAGGGACGTGAATGTGAAAGAGATGGTGTGGAAGAGAGTGTCTGGATGATGCTCAGTACTTTGTGAGGTCCTGTGGTAGGGACGTGAATGTGAAAGGGACAGTGTGGAAGAGAGTGTCTGGATGATGCTCAGTACCATGTGAGGTACTGTTGTAGGGACGTGAATGTGAAAGGGACAGTGTGGAAGAGAGTGTCTGGATGATGCTCAGTACTTTGTGAGATAATAGGGACGTGTATATGAAAGGGACGGTGTGGAAGAGAGTGTCTGGATGATGCTCGGTACTATGTGAGGTACTGTAGTACGGATGTGAATGTGAAAGGGACGGTCTGGAAGAAAGTGTCTGGATGATGCTCAGTACTAAGTGAGGTACTGTAGTAGGGACGTGCATGTGAAAGGGACGGTGTGGAAGAGAGTGTCTTGATGATGCTCACTACTATGTGAGGTACTGTAGTAGGGACTTGAATCTGAAAGGGACGGTGTGGAAGAAAGTGTCTGGATAATGCTCGGTACTATGTGAGGTACTGAAGTAGGGACGTGAATGTGAAAGGGACGGTGTGGAAGATAGTGTCTGGATGATGCTCGGTATGATGTGAGGTACTGTAGTAGGGACGTGAATGTGAAAGGGACCGTGTTGGAGACAGTGTCTGGATGATGCTCACTAGTATGTGAGGTACTGTAGTGGGGACCTGTATATGAAAGGGACGGTGTGGAAGAGTGTGTCTGGATGACGGTCAGTACTTTCTGAGGTACTGTAGTAGGGACGTGAATGTGAAAGTCACAGTGAGGAAGAGAGTGTCTGGATGATGCTCAGTACTATTTGAGGTACTGTGGTAGGGACGTGAATGTGAAAGAGATGGTGTGGAAGAGAGTGTCTGGATGATGCTCAGTACTATGTGAGGTACCGTAGTAGGGACGTGAATGTCAAAGGGACGGTGTGGAAGAGAGTGTCTGGATGATACTCAGCACTATGTGAGGTTCTGTAGTACGGTGTGAATGTGAAAGGGATGGTGTGGACGAGAGTGTCTGGATGATACTCGGTACTATGTGAGGAACTGTAGTAGGGACGTAAATGTGAAAGGGATGGTGTGGAAGAGAGTGTCTGGATGATGGTCAGTACTATGTGACGTGCTGTTGTAGGGACGTGAATGTGAAAGAGATGGTGTGGAAGAGAGTGTCTGGATGATGCTCAGTACTTTGTGAAGTCCTGTGGTAGGGACGTGAATGTGAAAGGGACACTGTGGAAGAGAGTGTCTGGATGATGCTCAGTACTACGTGAGGTACTGTAGTAGGGACGTGAATGTGAAAGGGACGGTGTGGAAGATAGTGTCTGGATGATGCTCGGTACTGTGTGAGGTACCGTAGTAGGGACGTGAATGTGCAAGGGACGGTGTGGAAGAGAGTGTCTGGATGATGCTCAGTACTTTCTGAGGTACTGTAGTAGGGATGTGAATGTGAAAGGGAAGGTGTGGAAGACAGTGTCTCGATGATGCTCAGTACTTTGTGAGGTATGTAGTAGGGATGTGAATGTGAAAGGGACGGTGTGGAAGAGAGTGTCTGGATGATGCTCAGTACTATGTGGGGTAGTGGTGACGTGAATGTCAAAGGGACGATGTGGAAGGGAGTGTCTTGATGATGCTCAGTACTATGTGAGGTGGTAGGGACGTGAATGTGAAAGGGACTGTGTGCCAGAGAGTGTCTGGATGATGCTCGGTACTATGTAAGGTACTGTAGTAGGGACGTGAATGTGAAAGGGATGGTGTGGAAGAGAGTGTCTGGATGATGCTCGGTACTGTGTGAGGTACCGTAGTAGGGACGTGAATGTGCAAGGGACGGTGTGGAAGAGAGTGTCTGGATGATGCTCAGTACTACGTGAGGTACTGTAGTAGGGACGTGAATGTGAAAGGGACGGTGTGGAAGAGAGTGTCTGGATGATGCCCAGTACTATGTGAGGTACTGTAGTAGGGACGTGAATGTGAAAGGGACGGTGTGGAATTGAGTGTCTGGATGATGCTTATTACTATGTGAGTTACTGTAGTAGGGTCGTGAATGTGAGAGCGATGGTCTGGAAGAGAGTTTCTGCATGATGCTCGGTACTATGTGAGGTACTGTAGTAAGGACGTGAATGTGAAAGGGACGGTGTGGAAGAGACTGTCTGGATGATGCTCAGTACTTTGTGAGGTACTGTAATAGGGACGTGAATGTGAAAGGGACGGTGTGGCAGAGAGTGTCTGGATGATGCTCAGTACTATGTGATATAGTTGAGACGTGAATGTGATAGGGACGGTGTGGAATAGAGTGTCTGGATGATGCTCAGTACTAAGTGAGGTACTGTAATAGGGATGTGAATATGAAAGGGACAGTCTGGAATAGAGTGTCTGTATGATGCTCAGTACTATGTGAGATACTGTGGTAGGGACGTGAATGTGAAAGGGACGGTGTGGAAGAGAGAGACGAGATGATGCTCAGTACTTTGTGAGATAGTAGGGACGTGTATATGAAAGGGACGGTGTGGAAGAGTGTGTCTGGATGACGGTCAGTACTTTCTGAGGTACTGTAGTAGGGACGTGAATGTGAAAGTGACAGTGTGGAAGAGAGTGTCTGGATGATGCTCAGTACTATTTGAGGTACTGTAGTAGGGACGTGAATGTGAAAGAGATGGTGTGGAAGAGAGTGTCTGGATGATGCTCAGTACTATGTGAGGTACCGTAGTAGGGACGTGAATGTCAAAGGGACGGTGTGGAAGAGAGTGTCTGGATGATACTCAGCACTATGTGAGGTTCTGTAGTACGGTGTGAATGTGAAAGGGATGGTGTGGACGAGAGTGTCTGGATGATACTCGGTACTATGTGAGATACTGTAGTAGGGACGTGAATGTGAAAGGGACGGTGTGGAATTGAGTGTCTGGATGATGCTCGGTACGATGTGAGGTACTGTAGTAGGGCAGTGAATGTGAAAGGGACGGTGTGGAAGAGAGTTTCTGGATGATGCTCAGTACTATGTGAGGTACTGTAGTGGGGAGCTGTATGTGAAAGGGACAGTGTGGAAGAGAGAGTCTGGATGATGCTCAGTACTTTGTTAGGTACTGCAGTAGGGACGTGAATGTGAAAGGGATGCTGTGGAAGAGAGTGTCTGGATGATGCTCAGTAGTATGTGAGATAGTAGGGAATTGAATGTGAAAGGGATGATGTGGAAGAGAGTGCCTGGATGATGCTCAGTACTTTGTGAGGTACTGTGGTAGGGACGTGAATGTGAAAGGGACGGTGTGGAAGAGAGAGTCTGGATGATGCTCAGTACGATGTGAGGTACTATAATCGGGATGTGAATATGAAAGGGATGGTGTGGACGAGAGTGTCTGGATGATGCTCAGTACTATATGAGGTAGTAGGAACTTGAATGTGAAAGGGACAGTGTGGAAGAGAGTGTCTGGATGATGCTCAGTACTATGTGAGGTACCGTAGTAGGGTCGTGAATGTCAAAGGGATGGTGTGGAAGAGAGTGTCTGGATGATGCTCAGCACTATGTGAGGTACTGTAGTAGTCACGTGAATGTGAAAGGGACGGTGTGGAAGAGAGTGTCTGGACGATGCTCAGTACTATTTGAGGTACTGTAGTAGGGACATGAATGTGAAAGGGACGGTGTGGAAGAGAGTGTCTGGATGATGCTCAGTACTTTGTGAGATACTGTAGTAGGGACGTGAATGTGAAAGGGACGGTGTGGAAGAGAGTGTCTGGATGATGCTCGGTACTATGTGAGATACTGTTGTAGGGACGTGAATGTGAAAGGGACGGTGTGGAATTGAGTGTCCGGATGATGCTCAGTGCGATGTGAGGTACTGTAGTAGGGACGTGAATTTGAAAGGGATGGTGTGGAAGATAGTGTCTGGATGATGCTCAGTACTTTGTGAAGTCCTGTGGTAGGGACGTGAATGTGAAAGGGACGGTGGGAAAGAGAGTGTCTGGATGATGCTCAGTACTACGTGAGGTACTGTAGTAGGGACGTGAATGTGAAAGGGACGGTGTGGAAGATAGTGTCTGGATGATGCTCGGTACGATGTGAGGTACTTTAGAAGGGATGTGAATGTGAAATGGATGGTGTGGAAGAGAGTGTCTGGATGATGCTCGGTACTGTGTGAGGTACCGTAGTAGGGACGTGAATGTGCAAGGGACGGTGTGGAAGAGAGTGTCTGGATGATGCTCAGTACTTTGTGAGGTACTGTAGTAGGGATGTGAATGTGAAAGGGAAGGTGTGGAAGAGAGTGTCTCGATGATGCTCAGTACTTTGTGAGGTATGTAGTAGGGATGTGAATGTGAAAGGGACGGTGTGGAAGAGAGTGTCTGGATGATGCTCAGTACTATGTGGGGTAGTGGTGACGTGAATGTCAAAGGGACGATGTGGAAGAGAGTGTCTTGATGATGCCCAGTAATATGTGAGGTACTGTAGTAGGGACGTGAATGTGAAAGGGATGGTGTGGAAGAGAGTGTCTGGATGATGGTCAGTACTATGTGAGGTACTGTAGTAGGGACGTGACTGTGAAAGGGACGGTGTGGACGAGAGTGTCTGGATGATGCTCAGTACTATCTGACGTGCTGTTGTAGGGACGTGAATGTGAAAGAGATGGTCTGGAAGAGAGTGTCTGGATGATGCTCAGTACTTTGTGAGGTCCTGTGGTAGGGACGTGAATGTGAAAGGGACAGTGTGGAAGAGAGTGTCTGGATGATGCTCAGTACCATGTGAGGTACTGTTGTAGGGACGTGAATGTGAAAGGGACAGTGTGGAAGAGAGTGTCTGGATGATGCTCAGTACTTTGTGAGATAATAGGGACGTGTATATGAAAGGGACGGTGTGGAAGAGAGTGTCTGGATGATGCTCGGTACTATGTGAGGTACTGTAGTACGGATGTGAATGTGAAAGGGACGGTCTGGAAGAAAGTGTCTGGATGATGCTCAGTACTAAGTGAGGTACTGTAGTAGGGACGTGCATATGAAAGGGACGGTGTGGAAGAGAGTGTCTGGATGATGCTGAGTACGATGTGAGGTACTGTAGTAGGGACGTGAATGTGAAAGGGACGGTGTGGAAGAGAGTGTCTTGATGATGCTCACTACTATGTGAGGTACTGTAGTAGGGACTTGAATCTGAAAGGGACGGTGTGGAAGAAAGTGTCTGGATAATGCTCGGTACTATGTGAGGTACTGTAGTAGGGACGTGAATGTGAAAGGGACGGTGTGGAAGATAGTGTCTGGATGATGCTCGGTATGATGTGAGGTACTGTAGTAGGGACGTGAATGTGAAAGGGACCGTGTTGGAGACAGTGTCTGGATGATGCTCACTAGTATGTGAGGTACTGTAGTGGGGACCTGTATATGAAAGGGACGGTGTGGAAGAGTGTGTCTGGATGACGGTCAGTACTTTCTGAGGTACTGTAGTAGGGACGTGAATGTGAAAGTGACAGTCAGGAAGAGAGTGTCTGGATGATGCTCAGTACTATTTGAGGTACTGTAGTAGGGACGTGAATGTGAAAGAGATGGTGTGGAAGAGAGTGTCTGGATGATGCTCAGTACTATGTGAGGTACCGTAGTAGGGACGTGAATGTCAAAGGGACGGTGTGGAAGAGAGTGTCTGGATGATACTCAGCACTATGTGAGGTTCTGTAGTACGGTGTGAATGTGAAAGGGATGGTGTGGACGAGAGTGTCTGGATGATACTCGGTACTATGTGAGGAACTGTAGTAGGGACGTAAATGTGAAAGGGATGGTGTGGAAGAGAGTGTCTGGATGATGGTCAGTACTATGTGACGTGCTGTTGTAGGGACGTGAATGTGAAAGAGATGGTGTGGAAGAGAGTGCCTGGATGATGCTCAGTACTTTGTGAAGTCCTGTGGTAGGGACGTGAATGTGAAAGGGACACTGTGGAAGAGAGTGTCTGGATGATGCTCAGTACTACGTGAGGTACTGTAGTAGGGACGTGAATGTGAAAGGGACGGTGTGGAAGATAGTGTCTGGATGATGCTCGGTACTGTGTGAGGTACCGTAGTAGGGACGTGAATGTGCAAGGGACGGTGTGGAAGAGAGTGTCTGGATGATGCTCAGCACTTTGTGAGGTACTGTAGTGGGGATGTGAATGTGAAAGGGAAGGTGTGGAAGAGAGTGTCTCGATGATGCTCAGTACTTTGTGAGGTATGTAGTAGGGATGTGAATGTGAAAGGGACGGTGTGGAAGAGAGTGTCTGGATGATGCTCAGTACTATGTGGGGTAGTGGTGACGTGAATGTCAAAGGGACGATGTGGAAGAGAGTGTCTTGATGATGCTCAGTACTATGTGAGGTGGTAGGGATGTGAATGTGAAAGGGACTGTGTGCCAGAGAGTGTCTGGATGATGCTCGGTACTATGTAAGGTACTGTAGTAGGGACGTGAATGTGAAAGGGATGGTGTGGAAGAGAGTGTCTGGATGATGCTCGGTACTGTGTGAGGTACCGTAGTAGGGACGTGAATGTGCAAGGGACGGTGTGGAAGAGAGTGTCTGGATGATGCTCAGTACTACGTGAGGTACTGTAGTAGGGACGTGAATGTGAAAGGGACGGTGTGGAAGAGAGTGTCTGGATGATGCCCAGTACTATGTGAGGTACTGTAGTAGGGACGTGAATGTGAAAGGGATGGTGTGGAAGAGAGTGTCTGGATGATGGTCAGTACTATGTGACGTGCTGTTGTAGGGACGTGAATGTGAAAGAGATGGTGTGGAAGAGAGTGTCTGGATGATGCTCAGTACTTTGTGAGGTCCTGTGGTAGGGACGTGAACGTGAAAGGGACAGTGTGGAAGAGAGTGTCTGGATGATGCTCAGTACCATGTGAGGTACTGTTGTAGGGACGTGAATGTGAAAGGGACGGTCTGGAAGAAAGTGTCTGGATGATGCTCAGTACAAAGTGAGGTACTGTAGTAGGGACGTGAATGTGAAAGGGACGGTGTGGAAGAGAGTGTCTGGATGATGCTCAGTACTGTGTGAGGTACTGTAGTAGGGACTTGAATCTGAAAGGGACGGTGTGGAAGAGAGTGTCTGGATAATGCACGGTACTATGTGATGTACTGCAGTAGGGACGTGAATGTGAAAGGGACGGTGTGGAAGATAGTGTCTGGATGATGCTCGGTATGATGTGAGGTACTGTAGTAGGGACGTGAATGTGCAAGGGACGGTGTGGAAGAGAGTGTCTGGATGATGCTCAGTACCATGTGAGCTTCTGTAGTACGGATGTGAATGTGAAAGGGATGGTGTGGAAGATAGTGTCTGGATGATGCTCAGTACTATGTGAGGTACTGTAGTAGGGACGTGAATGTGAAAGGGACGGTGTGGAAGAGAGTGTCTGGATGATGCCCAGTACTATGTGAGGTACTGTAGTAGGGACGTGAATGTGAAAGGGATGGTGTGGAAGAGAGTGTCTGGATGATGGTCAGTACTATGTGACGTGCTGTTGTAGGGACGTGAATGTGAAAGAGATGGTGTGGAAGAGAGTGTCTGGATGATGCTCAGTACTTTGTGAGGTCCTGTGGTAGGGACGTGAATGTGAAAGGGACAGTGTGGAAGAGAGTGTCTGGATGATGCTCAGTACCATGTGAGGTACTATTGTAGGGACGTGAATGTGAAAGGGACGGTCTGGAAGAAAGTGTCTGGATGATGCTCAGTAGAAAGTGAGGTACTGTAGTAGGGACGTGAATGTGAAAGGGACGGTGTGGAAGAGAGTGTCTGGATGATGCTCAGTACTGTGTGAGGTACTGTAGTAGGGACTTGAATCTGAAAGGGACGGTGTGGAAGAGAGTGTCTGGATAATGCTCGGTACTATGTGAGGTACTGTAGTAGGGACGTGAATGTGAAAGGGACGGTGTGGAAGATAGTGTCTGGATGATGCTCGGTATGATGTGAGGTACTGTAGTAGGGACGTGAATGTGCAAGGGACGGTGTGGAAGAGAGTGTCTGGATGATGCTCGGTACTATGTGAGGTACTGTAGTACGGACGTGAATGTGAAAGGGACGGTGTGGAAGAGAGTGTCTGGATGATGCTCAGTACTATGTGACGTGCTTTTCTAGGGACGTGAATGTGAAAGAGATGGTGTGGAAGAGAGTGTCTGGATGATGCTCAGTACTTTGTGAGGTCCTGTGGTAGGGACGTGAATGTGAAAGGGACGGTGTGGAAGAGAGTGACTGGATGATGCTCAGTACTATGTGAGGTACTGTAGTAGGGACGTGAATGTGAAAGGGACGGTGTGGAAGAGAGTGTCTGGATGATGCTCAGTACTATGTGAGGTACTGTCGCAGGGACATGAATGTGAAAGGGATGGTGTGGAAGAGAGTGTCTGGATGATGCTCAGTACTACTTGAGGTACTGTAGTGGGGACGTAACTGTGGAATGGAAGGTGTGGAAGAGAGTGTCTGGATGATGCTCAGTACTATGTGATATAGTAGGGACGTGAATCTGAAAGGGACGGTGTGGAAGAGAGTGTCTGGATGATGCTCGGTACTATGTGAGGTACTGCAGTAGGAACGTGAATGTGAAAGGGATGGTGTGGAAGAGAGTGTCTGGATGATGCTCAGTACTTTGTTAGGTACTGTAGTAGGGACATGAATGTGAAAGGGACGGTGTGGAAGAGAGTGTCTTGATGATGCTCAGTACTATGTGAGGTACTGTAGTAGGGATGTGAATGTGGAAGGGACGGTGTGGAAGAGAGTGTCTGGATGATGCTCAGTACAATGTGAGGTACTGTAGTTGGGATGTGACTGTGGAATGGACTGTGTGGAAGAGAGTCTCTGGATGATGCTCGGTACTATGTGAGGTCTTGTAGTAGGGACGTGAATGTGAAAGGGACGGTGTGGAAGAGAGTGTCTGGATGAAGCACAGTACTATGTGAGATACTGTAGTGGGGACGTGCATGTGAAAGGGACAGTGTGGAAGAGAGTGTCTGGATGATGCTCAGTACTATGTGAGGTACTGTAGTAGGGACGTGAATGTGAAAGGGACGGTGTGGAAGAGAGTGTCTGGATGATGCTCAGTACTATGTGAGGTACTGTAGCAGGGACATGAATGTGAAAGGGATGGTGTGGAAGAGAGTGTCTGGATGATGCTCAGTACTACTTGAGGTACTGTAGTGGGGACGTGAATGTGAGTGGGACTGTGTGGAAGAGAGCGTCTAGATGATGCTCAGTACTATCTGAGGTACTGTAGTAGGGACGTGAATGTTTAATGGATGGTGTGGAAGAGAGTGTCTGGATGATGGTCAGTACTATGTGACGTGCTGTTGTAGGGACGTGAATGTGAAAGAGATGGTGTGGAAGAGAGTGTCTGGATGATGCTCAGTACTTTGTGAGGTCCTGTGGTAGGGACGTGAATGTGAAAGGGACACTGTGGAAGAGAGTGTCTGGATGATGCTCAGTACTACGTGAGGTACTGTAGTAGGGACGTGAATGTGAAAGGGACGGTGTGGAAGATAGTGTCTGGATGATGCTCGGTACGATGTGAGGTACTGTAGAAGGGATGTGAATGTGAAAGGGATGGTGTGGAAGAGAGTGTCTGGATGATGCTCGGTACTGTGTCAGGTACCGTAGTAGGGACGTGAATGTGCAAGGGACGGTGTGGAAGAGAGTGTCTGGAGGATGCTCAGTACTTTGTGAGGTACTGTAGTAGGGATGTGAATGTGAAAGGGAAGGTGTGGAAGAGAGTGTCTCGATGATGCTCAGTACTTTGTGAGGTACGTAGTAGGGATGTGAATGTGAAGGGGACGGTGTGGAAGAGAGTGTCTGGATGATGCTCAGTACTATGTGGGGTAGTGGTGACGTGAATGTCAAAGGGACGATGTGGAAGAGAGTGTCTTGATGATGCTCAGTACTATGTGAGGTGGTAGGGACGTGAATGTGAAAGGGACTGTGTGCCAGAGAGTGTCTGGATGATGCTCGGTACTATGTAAGGTACTGTAGTAGGGACGTGAATATGAAAGGGATGGTGTGGAAGAGAGTGTCTGGATGATGCTCGGTACTGTGTGAGGTACCGTAGTAGGGACGTGAATGTGCAAGGGACGGTGTGGAAGAGAGTGTCTGGATGATGCTCAGTACTATGTGAGGTGGTAGGGACGTGAATGTGAAAGGGACTGTGTGCCAGAGAGTGTCTGGATGATGCTCGGTACTATGTAAGGTACTGTAGTAGGGACGTGAATGTGAAAGGGATGGTGTGGAAGAGAGTGTCTGGATGATGCTCGGTACTGTGTGAGGTACCGTAGTAGGGACGTGAATGTGCAAGGGACGGTGTGGAAGAGAGTGTCTGGATGATGCTCAGTACTACTTGAGGTACTGTAGTGGGGACGTGAATGTGAGTGGGACAGTGTGGAAGAGAGTGTCTGGATGATGCTCAGTACTATGTGAGGTACTGTAGTAGGGACGTAACTGTGGAATGGAAGGTGTGGAAGAGAGTGTCTGGATGATGCTCAGTACTATGTGAGATAGTAGGGACGTGAATCTGAAAGGGACGGTGTGGAAGAGAGTGTCTGGATGATGCTCGGTACTATGTGAGGTACTGTAGTAGGAACGTGAATGTGAAAGGGATGGTGTGGAAGAGAGTGTCTGGATGATGCTCAGTACTTTGTTAGGTACTGTAGTAGGGACATGAATGTGAAAGGGACGGTGTGGAAGAGAGTGTCTGGATGATGCTCAGTACTATGTGAGGTACTGTAGTAGGGATGTGAATGTGGAAGGGACGGTGTGGAAGAGAGTGTCTGGATGATGCTCAGTACAATGTGAGGTACTGTAGTTGGGATGTGACTGTGGAATGGACTGTGTGGAAGAGAGTCTCTGGATGATGCTCGGTACTATGTGAGGTCTTGTAGTAGGGACGTGAATGTGAAAGGGACGGTGTGGAAGAGAGTGTCTGGATGAAGCTCAGTACTTTGTGAGGTCCTGTGGTAGGGACGTGAATGTGAAAGGGACACTGTGGAAGAGAGTGTCTGGATGATGCTCAGTACTACGTGAGGTACTGTAGTAGGGACGTGAATGTGAAAGGGACGGTGTGGAAGATAGTGTCTGGATGATGCTCGTTACGATGTGAGGTACTGTAGAAGGGATGTGAATGTGAAAGGGATGGTGTGGAAGAGAGTGTCTGGATGATGCTCGGTACTGTGTGAGGTACCGTAGTAGGGACGTGAATGTGCAAGGGACGGTGTGGAAGAGAGTGTCTGGAGGATGCTCAGTACTTTGTGAGGTACTGTAGTAGGGATGTGAATGTGAAAGGGAAGGTGTGGAAGTGAGTGTCTCGATGATGCTCAGTACTTTGTGAGGTATGTAGTAGGGATGTGAATGTGAAGGGGAAGGTGTGGAAGAGAGTGTCTGGATGATGCTCAGTACTATGTGGGGTAGTGGTGACGTGAATGTCAAAGGGACGATGTGGAAGAGAGTGTCTTGATGATGCTCAGTACTATGTGAGGTGGTAGGGACGTGAATGTGAAAGGGACTGTGTGCCAGAGAGTGTCTGGATGATGCTCGGTACTATGTAAGGTACTGTAGTAGGGACGTGAATATGAAAGGGATGGTGTGGAAGAGAGTGTCTGGATGATGCTCGGTACTGTGTGAGGTACCGTAGTAGGGACTTGAATGTGCAAGGGACGGTGTGGAAGAGAGTGTCTGGATGATGCTCAGTACTACGTGAGGTACTGTAGTAGGGACGTGAATGTGAAAGGGACGGTGTGGAAGAGAGTGTCTGGATGATGCCCAGTACTATGTGAGGTACTGTAGTAGGGACGTGAATGTGAAAGGGATGGTGTGGAAGAGAGTGTCTGGATGATGCTCAGTACTTTGTGAGGTACTGTTGTAGGGATGTGCATGTGAAAGGGACGGTCTGGAAGAAAGTGTCTGGATGATGCTCAGTACTATGTGAGGTACTGCAGTAGGGACGTGAATGTTTAATGGATGGTGTGGAAGAGAGTGTCTGGATGATGGTCAGTACTATGTGACGTGCTGTTGTAGGGACGTGAATGTGAAAGAGATGGTGTGGAAGAGAGTGTCTGGATGATGCTCAGTACTTTGTGAGGTCCTGTGGTAGGGACGTGAATGTGAAAGGGACGGTGTGGAAGAGAGTGTCTGGATGATGCTCAGTACTACGTGAGGTACTGTAGTAGGGACGTGAATGTGAAAGGGACGGTGTGGAACATAGTGTCTGGATGATGCTCGGTGCGATGTGAGGTACTGTAGAAGGGATGTGAATGTGAAAGGGATGGTGTGGAAGAGAGTCTCTCGATGATGCTCTGTACTTTGTGAGGTATGTAGTAGGGATGTGAATGTGAAGGGGACGGTGTGGAAGAGAGTGTCTGGATGATGCTCAGTACTATGTAGGGTAGTGGTGACGTGAATGTCAAAGGGACGATGTGGAAGAGAGTGTCTTGATGATGCTCAGTACTATGTGAGGTGGTAGGGACGTGAATGTGAAAGGGACTGTGTGCCAGAGAGTGTCTGGATGATGCTCGGTACTATGTAAGGTACTGTAGTAGGGACGTGAATGTGAAAGGGATGGTGTGGAAGAGAGTGTCTGGATGATGCTCGGTACTGTGTGAGGTACCGTAGTAGGGACGTGAATGTGCAAGGGACGGTGTGGAAGAGAGTGTCTGGATGATGCTCAGTACTACGTGAGGTACTGTAGTAGGGACGTGAATGTGAAAGGGACGGTGTGGAAGAGAGTGTCTGGATGATGCCCAGTACTATGTGAGGTACTGTAGTAGGGACGTGAATGTGAAAGGTATGGTGTGGAAGAGAGTGTCTGGATGATGGTCAGTACTATGTGACGTGCTGTTGTAGGGACGTGAATGTGAAAGAGATGGTGTGGAAGAGAGTGTCTGGATGATGCTCAGTACTTTGTGAGGTCCTGTGGTAGGGACGTGAATGTGAAAGGGACAGTGTGGAAGAGAGTGTCTGGATGATGCTCAGTACCATGTGAGGTACTGTTGTAGAGACGTGAATGTGAAAGGGACGGTCTGGAAGAAAGTGTCTGGATGATGCTCAGTACAAAGTGAGGTACTGTAGTAGGGACGTGAATGTGAAAGGGACGGTGTGGAAGAGAGTGTCTGGATGATGCTCAGTACTGTGTGAGGTACTGTAGTAGGGACTTGAATCTGAAAGGGACGGTGTGGAAGAGAGTGTCTGGATAATGCTCGGTACTATGTGAGGTACTGTAGTAGGGACGTGAATGTGAAAGGGACGGTGTGGAAGATAGTGTCTGGATGATGCTCGGTATGATGTGAGGTACTGTAGTAGGGACGTGAATGTGCAAGGGACGGTGTGGAAGAGAGTGTCTGGATGATGCTCGGTACTATGTGAGGTACTGTAGTACGGACGTGAATGTGAAAGGGACGGTGTGGAAGAGAGTGTCTGGATGATGCTCAGTACTATGTGACGTGCTTTTCTAGGGACGTGAATGTGAAAGAGATGGTGTGGAAGAGAGTGTCTGGATGATGCTCAGTACTTTGTGAGGTCCTGTGGTAGGGACGTGAATGTGAAAGGGACGGTGTGGAAGAGAGTGTCTGGATGATGCTCAGTACAATGTGAGGTGGTAGGGACGTGAATGTGAAAGGGACGGTGTGGAAGAGAGTGACTGGATGATGCTCAGTACTATGTGAGGTACTGTAGTAGGGACGTGAATGCGAAAGGGACGGTGTGGAAGAGAGTGTCTGGATGATGCTCAGTACTATGTGAGGTACTGTCGCAGGGACATGAATGTGAAAGGGATGGTGTGGAAGAGAGTGTCTGGATGATGCTCAGTACTACTTGAGGTACTGTAGTGGGGACGTGAATGTGAGTGGGACTGTGTGGAAGAGAGTGTCTGGATGATGCTCAGTACTATATGAGGTACTGTAGTAGGGACGTAACTGTGGAATGGAAGGTGTGGAAGAGAGTGTCTGGATGATGCTCAGTACTATGTGAGATAGTAGGGACGTGAATCTGAAAGGGACGGTGTGGAAGAGAGTGTCTGGATGATGCTCGGTACTATGTGAGGTACTGTAGTAGGAACGTGAATGTGAAAGGGATGGTGTGGAAGAGAGTGTCTGGATGATGCTCAGTACTTTGTTAGGTACTGTAGTAGGGACATGAATGTGAACGGGACGGTGTGGAAGAGAGTGTCTGGATGATGCTCAGTACTATGTGAGGTACTGTAGTAGGGATGTGAATGTGGAAGGGACGGTGTGGAAGAGAGTGTCTGGATGATGCTCAGTACAATGTGAGGTACTGTAGTTGGGATGTGACTGTGGAATGGACTGTGTGGAAGACAGTCTCTGGATGATGCTCGGTACTATGTGAGGTCTTGTAGTAGGGACGTGAATGTGAAAGGGACGGTGTGGAAGAGAGTGTATGGATGAAGCTCAGTACTATGTGAGGTACTGTAGTAGGGACGTGAATGTGAAAGGGACGGTGTGGAAGAGAGTGCCTGGATGATGCTCAGTACTTTGTGAAGTCCTGTGGTAGGGACGTGAATGTGAAAGGGACACTGTGGAAGAGAGTGTCTGGATGATGCTCAGTACTACGTGAGGTACTGTAGTAGGGACGTGAATGTGAAAGGGACGGTGTGGAAGATAGTGTCTGGATGATGCTCGGTACTGTGTGAGGTACCGTAGTAGGGACGTGAATGTGCAAGGGACGGTGTGGAAGAGAGTGTCTGGATGATGCTCAGCACTTTGTGAGGTACTGTAGTGGGGATGTGAATGTGAAAGGGAAGGTGTGGAAGAGAGTGTCTCGATGATGCTCAGTACTTTGTGAGGTATGTAGTAGGGATGTGAATGTGAAAGGGACGGTGTGGAAGAGAGTGTCTGGATGATGCTCAGTACTATGTGGGGTAGTGGTGACGTGAATGTCAAAGGGACGATGTGGAAGAGAGTGTCTTGATGATGCTCAGTACTATGTGAGGTGGTAGGGATGTGAATGTGAAAGGGACTGTGTGCCAGAGAGTGTCTGGATGATGCTCGGTACTATGTAAGGTACTGTAGTAGGGACGTGAATGTGAAAGGGATGGTGTGGAAGAGAGTGTCTGGATGATGCTCGGTACTGTGTGAGGTACCGTAGTAGGGACGTGAATGTGCAAGGGAAGGTGTGGAAGAGAGTGTCTGGATGATGCTCAGTACTACGTGAGGTACTGTAGTAGGGACGTGAATGTGAAAGGGACGGTGTGGAAGAGAGTGTCTGGATGATGCCCAGTACTATGTGAGGTACTGTAGTAGGGACGTGAATGTGAAAGGGATGGTGTGGAAGAGAGTGTCTGGATGATGGTCAGTACTATGTGACGTGCTGTTGTAGGGACGTGAATGTGAAAGAGATGGTGTGGAAGAGAGTGTCTGGATGATGCTCAGTACTTTGTGAGGTCCTGTGGTAGGGACGTGAACGTGAAAGGGACAGTGTGGAAGAGAGTGTCTGGATGATGCTCAGTACCATGTGAGGTACTGTTGTAGGGACGTGAATGTGAAAGGGACGGTCTGGAAGAAAGTGTCTGGATGATGCTCAGTACAAAGTGAGGTACTGTAGTAGGGACGTGAATGTGAAAGGGACGGTGTGGAAGAGAGTGTCTGGATGATGCTCAGTACTGTGTGAGGTACTGTAGTAGGGACTTGAATCTGAAAGGGACGGTGTGGAAGAGAGTGTCTGGATAATGCACGGTACTATGTGATGTACTGCAGTAGGGACGTGAATGTGAAAGGGACGGTGTGGAAGATAGTGTCTGGATGATGCTCGGTATGATGTGAGGTACTGTAGTAGGGACGTGAATGTGCAAGGGACGGTGTGGAAGAGAGTGTCTGGATGATGCTCAGTACCATGTGAGCTTCTGTAGTACGGATGTGAATGTGAAAGGGATGGTGTGGAAGATAGTGTCTGGATGATGCTCAGTACTATGTGAGGTACTGTAGTAGGGACGTGAATGTGAAAGGGACGGTGTGGAAGAGAGTGTCTGGATGATGCCCAGTACTATGTGAGGTACTGTAGTAGGGACGTGAATGTGAAAGGGATGGTGTGGAAGAGAGTGTCTGGATGATGGTCAGTACTATGTGACGTGCTGTTGTAGGGACGTGAATGTGAAAGAGATGGTGTGGAAGAGAGTGTCTGGATGATGCTCAGTACTTTGTGAGGTCCTGTGGTAGGGACGTGAATGTGAAAGGGACAGTGTGGAAGAGAGTGTCTGGATGATGCTCAGTACCATGTGAGGTACTATTGTAGGGACGTGAATGTGAAAGGGACGGTCTGGAAGAAAGTGTCTGGATGATGCTCAGTAGAAAGTGAGGTGCTGTAGTAGGGACGTGAATGTGAAAGGGACGGTGTGGAAGAGAGTGTCTGGATGATGCTCAGTACTGTGTGAGGTACTGTAGTAGGGACTTGAATCTGAAAGGGACGGTGTGGAAGAGAGTGTCTGGATAATGCTCGGTACTATGTGAGGTACTGTAGTAGGGACGTGAATGTGAAAGGGACGGTGTGGAAGATAGTGTCTGGATGATGCTCGGTATGATGTGAGGTACTGTAGTAGGGACGTGAATGTGCAAGGGACGGTGTGGAAGAGAGTGTCTGGATGATGCTCGGTACTATGTGAGGTACTGTAGTACGGACGTGAATGTGAAAGGGACGGTGTGGAAGAGAGTGTCTGGATGATGCTCAGTACTATGTGACGTGCTTTTCTAGGGACGTGAATGTGAAAGAGATGGTGTGGAAGAGAGTGTCTGGATGATGCTCAGTACTTTGTGAGGTCCTGTGGTAGGGACGTGAATGTGAAAGGGACGGTGTGGAAGAGAGTGACTGGATGATGCTCAGTACTATGTGAGGTACTGTAGTAGGGACGTGAATGTGAAAGGGACGGTGTGGAAGAGAGTGTCTGGATGATGCTCAGTACTATGTGAGGTACTGTCGCAGGGACATGAATGTGAAAGGGATGGTGTGGAAGAGAGTGTCTGGATGATGCTCAGTACTACTTGAGGTACTGTAGTGGGGACGTAACTGTGGAATGGAAGGTGTGGAAGAGAGTGTCTGGATGATGCTCAGTACTATGTGATATAGTAGGGACGTGAATCTGAAAGGGACGGTGTGGAAGAGAGTGTCTGGATGATGCTCGGTACTATGTGAGGTACTGCAGTAGGAACGTGAATGTGAAAGGGATGGTGTGGAAGAGAGTGTCTGGATGATGCTCAGTACTTTGTTAGGTACTGTAGTAGGGACATGAATGTGAAAGGGACGGTGTGGAAGAGAGTGTCTTGATGATGCTCAGTACTATGTGAGGTACTGTAGTAGGGATGTGAATGTGGAAGGGACGGTGTGGAAGAGAGTGTCTGGATGATGCTCAGTACAATATGAGGTACTGTAGTTGGGATGTGACTGTGGAATGGACTGTGTGGAAGAGAGTCTCTGGATGATGCTCGGTACTATGTGAGGTCTTGTAGTAGGGACGTGAATGTGAAAGGGACGGTGTGGAAGAGAGTGTCTGGATGAAGCACAGTACTATGTGAGATACTGTAGTGGGGACGTGCATGTGAAAGGGACAGTGTGGAAGAGAGTGTCTGGATGATGCTCAGTACTATGTGAGGTACTGTAGTAGGGACGTGAATGTGAAAGGGACGGTGTGGAAGAGAGTGTCTGGATGATGCTCAGTACTATGTGAGGTACTGTAGCAGGGACATGAATGTGAAAGGGATGGTGTGGAAGAGAGTGTCTGGATGATGCTCAGTACTACTTGAGGTACTGTAGTGGGGACGTGAATGTGAGTGGGACTGTGTGGAAGAGAGCGTCTAGATGATGCTCAGTACTATGTGAGGTACTGTAGTAGGGACGTGAATGTTTAATGGATGGTGTGGAAGAGAGTGTCTGGATGATGGTCAGTACTATGTGACGTGCTGTTGTAGGGACGTGAATGTGAAAGAGATGGTGTGGAAGAGAGTGTCTGGATGATGCTCAGTACTTTGTGAGGTCCTGTGGTAGGGACGTGAATGTGAAAGGGACACTGTGGAAGAGAGTGTCTGGATGATGCTCAGTACTACGTGAGGTACTGTAGTAGGGACGTGAATGTGAAAGGGACGGTGTGGAAGATAGTGTCTGGATGATGCTCGGTACGATGTGAGGTACTGTAGAAGGGATGTGAATGTGAAAGGGATGGTGTGGAAGAGAGTGTCTGGATGATGCTCGGTACTGTGTCAGGTACCGTAGTTGGGACGTGAATGTGCAAGGGACGGTGTGGAAGAGAGTGTCTGGAGGATGCTCAGTACTTTGTGAGGTACTGTAGTAGGGATGTGAATGTGAAAGGGAAGGTGTGGAAGAGAGTGTCTCGATGATGCTCAGTACTTTGTGAGGTACGTAGTAGGGATGTGAATGTGAAGGGGACGGTGTGGAAGAGAGTGTCTGGATGATGCTCAGTACTATGTGGGGTAGTGGTGACGTGAATGTCAAAGGGACGATGTGGAAGAGAGTGTCTTGATGATGCTCAGTACTATGTGAGGTGGTAGGGACGTGAATGTGAAAGGGACTGTGTGCCAGAGAGTGTCTGGATGATGCTCGGTACTATGTAAGGTACTGTAGTAGGGACGTGAATATGAAAGGGATGGTGTGGAAGAGAGTGTCTGGATGATGCTCGGTACTGTGTGAGGTACCGTAGTAGGGACGTGAATGTGCAAGGGACGGTGTGGAAGAGAGTGTCTGGATGATGCTCAGTACTATGTGAGGTGGTAGGGACGTGAATGTGAAAGGGACTGTGTGCCAGAGAGTGTCTGGATGATGCTCGGTACTATGTAAGGTACTGCAGTAGGGACGTGAATGTGAAAGGGATGGTGTGGAAGAGAGTGTCTGGATGATGCTCGGTACTGTGTGAGGTACCGTAGTAGGGACGTGAATGTGCAAGGGACGGTGTGGAAGAGAGTGTCTGGATGATGCTCAGTACTACTTGAGGTACTGTAGTGGGGACGTGAATGTGAGTGGGACAGTGTGGAAGAGAGTGTCTGGATGATGCTCAGTACTATGTGAGGTACTGTAGTAGGGACGTAACTGTGGAATGGAAGGTGTGGAAGAGAGTGTCTGGATGATGCTCAGTACTATGTGAGATAGTAGGGACGTGAATCTGAAAGGGACGGTGTGGAAGAGAGTGTCTGGATGATGCTCGGTACTATGTGAGGTACTGTAGTAGGAACGTGAATGTGAAAGGGATGGTGTGGAAGAGAGTGTCTGGATGATGCTCAGTACTTTGTTAGGTACTGTAGTAGGGACATGAATGTGAAAGGGACGGTGTGGAAGAGAGTGTCTGGATGATGCTCAGTACTATGTGAGGTACTGTAGTAGGGATGTGAATGTGGAAGGGACGGTGTGGAAGAGAGTGTCTGGATGATGCTCAGTACAATGTGAGGTACTGTAGTTGGGATGTGACTGTGGAATGGACTGTGTGGAAGAGAGTCTCTGGATGATGCTCGGTACTATGTGAGGTCTTGTAGTAGGGACGTGAATGTGAAAGGGACGGTGTGGAAGAGAGTGTCTGGATGAAGCTCAGTACTTTGTGAGGTCCTGTGGTAGGGACGTGAATGTGAAAGGGACACTGTGGAAGAGAGTGTCTGGATGATGCTCAGTACTACGTGAGGTACTGTAGTAGGGACGTGAATGTGAAAGGGACGGTGTGGAAGATAGTGTCTGGATGATGCTCGGTACGATGTGAGGTACTGTAGAAGGGATGTGAATGTGAAAGGGATGGTGTGGAAGAGAGTGTCTGGATGATGCTCGGTACTGTGTGAGGTACCGTAGTAGGGACGTGAATGTGCAAGGGACGGTGTGGAAGAGAGTGTCTGGAGGATGCTCAGTACTTTGTGAGGTACTGTAGTAGGGATGTGAATGTGAAAGGGAAGGTGTGGAAGAGAGTGTCTCGATGATGCTCAGTACTTTGTGAGGTATGTAGTAGGGATGTGAATGTGAAGGGGAAGGTGTGGAAGAGAGTGTCTGGATGATGCTCAGTACTATGTGGGGTAGTGGTGACGTGAATGTCAAAGGGACGATGTGGAAGAGAGTGTCTTGATGATGCTCAGTACTATGTGAGGTGGTAGGGACGTGAATGTGAAAGGGACTGTGTGCCAGAGAGTGTCTGGATGATGCTCGGTACTATGTAAGGTACTGTAGTAGGGACGTGAATATGAAAGGGATGGTGTGGAAGAGAGTGTCTGGATGATGCTCGGTCCTGTGTGAGGTACCGTAGTAGGGACTTGAATGTGCAAGGGACGGTGTGGAAGAGAGTGTCTGGATGATGCTCAGTACTACGTGAGGTACTGTAGTAGGGACGTGAATGTGAAAGGGACGGTGTGGAAGAGAGTGTCTGGATGATGCCCAGTACTATGTGAGGTACTGTAGTAGGGACGTGAATGTGAAAGGGATGGTGTGGAAGAGAGTGTCTGGATGATGCTCAGTACTTTGTGAGGTACTGTTGTAGGGATGTGCATGTGAAAGGGACGGTCTGGAAGAAAGTGTCTGGATGATGCTCAGTACTATGTGAGGTACTGCAGTAGGGACGTGAATGTTTAATGGATGGTGTGGAAGAGAGTGTCTGGATGATGCTCAGTACTTTGTGAGGTCCTGTGGTAGGGACGTGAATGTGAAAGGGACACTGTGGAAGAGAGTGTCTGGATGATGCTCAGTACTACGTGAGGTACTGTAGTAGGGACGTGAATGTGAAAGGGACGGTGTGGAACATAGTGTCTGGATGATGCTCGGTGCGATGTGAGGTACTGTAGAAGGGATGTGAATGTGAAAGGGATGGTGTGGAAGAGAGTCTCTCGATGATGCTCAGTACTTTGTGAGGTATGTAGTAGGGATGTGAATGTGAAGGGGACGGTGTGGAAGAGAGTGTCTGGATGATGCTCAGTACTATGTAGGGTAGTGGTGACGTGAATGTCAAAGGGACGATGTGGAAGAGAGTGTCTTGATGATGCTCAGTACTATGTGAGGTGGTAGGGACGTGAATGTGAAAGGGACTGTGTGCCAGAGAGTGTCTGGATGATGCTCGGTACTATGTAAGGTACTGTAGTAGGGACGTGAATGTGAAAGGGATGGTGTGGAAGAGAGTGTCTGGATGATGCTCGGTACTGTGTGAGGTACCGTAGTAGGGACGTGAATGTGCAAGGGACGGTGTGGAAGAGAGTGTCTGGATGATGCTCAGTACTACGTGAGGTACTGTAGTAGGGACGTGAATGTGAAAGGGACGGTGTGGAAGAGAGTGTCTGGATGATGCCCAGTACTATGTGAGGTACTGTAGTAGGGACGTGAATGTGAAAGGTATGGTGTGGAAGAGAGTGTCTGGATGATGGTCAGTACTATGTGACGTGCTGTTGTAGGGACGTGAATGTGAAAGAGATGGTGTGGAAGAGAGTGTCTGGATGATGCTCAGTACTTTGTGAGGTCCTGTGGTAGGGACGTGAATGTGAAAGGGACAGTGTGGAAGAGAGTGTCTGGATGATGCTCAGTACCATGTGAGGTACTGTTGTAGAGACGTGAATGTGAAAGGGACGGTCTGGAAGAAAGTGTCTGGATGATGCTCAGTACAAAGTGAGGTACTGTAGTAGGGACGTGAATGTGAAAGGGACGGTGTGGAAGAGAGTGTCTGGATGATGCTCAGTACTGTGTGAGGTACTGTAGTAGGGACTTGAATCTGAAAGGGACGGTGTGGAAGAGAGTGTCTGGATAATGCTCGGTACTATGTGAGGTACTGTAGTAGGGACGTGAATGTGAAAGGGACGGTGTGGAAGATAGTGTCTGGATGATGCTCGGTATGATGTGAGGTACTGTAGTAGGGACGTGAATGTGCAAGGGACGGTGTGGAAGAGAGTGTCTGGATGATGCTCGGTACTATGTGAGGTACTGTAGTACGGACGTGAATGTGAAAGGGACGGTGTGGAAGAGAGTGTCTGGATGATGCTCAGTACTATGTGACGTGCTTTTCTAGGGACGTGAATGTGAAAGAGATGGTGTGGAAGAGAGTGTCTGGATGATGCTCAGTACTTTGTGAGGTCCTGTGGTAGGGACGTGAATGTGAAAGGGACGGTGTGGAAGAGAGTGTCTGGATGATGCTCAGTACAATGTGAGGTGGTAGGGACGTGAATGTGAAAGGGACGGTGTGGAAGAGAGTGACTGGATGATGCTCAGTACTATGTGAGGTACTGTAGTAGGGACGTGAATGCGAAAGGGACGGTGTGGAAGAGAGTGTCTGGATGATGCTCAGTACTATGTGAGGTACTGTCGCAGGGACATGAATGTGAAAGGGATGGTGTGGAAGAGAGTGTCTGGATGATGCTCAGTACTACTTGAGGTACTGTAGTGGGGACGTGAATGTGAGTGGGACTGTGTGGAAGAGAGTGTCTGGATGATGCTCAGTACTATATGAGGTACTGTAGTAGGGACGTAACTGTGGAATGGAAGGTGTGGAAGAGAGTGTCTGGATGATGCTCAGTACTATGTGAGATAGTAGGGACGTGAATCTGAAAGGGACGGTGTGGAAGAGAGTGTCTGGATGATGCTCGGTACTATGTGAGGTACTGTAGTAGGAACGTGAATGTGAAAGGGATGGTGTGGAAGAGAGTGTCTGGATGATGCTCAGTACTTTGTTAGGTACTGTAGTAGGGACATGAATGTGAACGGGACGGTGTGGAAGAGAGTGTCTGGATGATGCTCAGTACTATGTGAGGTACTGTAGTAGGGATGTGAATGTGGAAGGGACGGTGTGGAAGAGAGTGTCTGGATGATGCTCAGTACAATGTGAGTTACTGTAGTTGGGATGTGACTGTGGAATGGACTGTGTGGAAGACAGTCTCTGGATGATGCTCGGTACTATGTGAGGTCTTGTAGTAGGGACGTGAATGTGAAAGGGACGGTGTGGAAGAGAGTGTCTGGATGAAGCTCAGTACTATGTGAGGTACTGTAGTGGGGACGTGCATGTGAAAGGGACAGTGTGGAAGAGAGTCTCTGGATGATGCTCAGTACTATGTGAGGTACTGTAGTAGGGACGTGAATGTGAAAGGGACGGTGTGGAAGAGAGTGTCTGGATGATGCTCAGTACTATGTGAGGTACTGTAGCAGGGACATGAATGTGAAAGGGATGGTGTGGAAGAGAGTGTCTGGATGATGCTCAGTACTACTTGAGGTACTGTAGTGGGGACGTGAATGTGAAAGGGATGGTGTGGAAGAGAGTGTCTGGATGATGCTCAGTACTTTGTGACGTGCTTTTCTAGGGACGTGAATGTGAAAGAGATGGTGTGGAAGAGAGTGTCTGGATGATGCTCAGTACTTTGTGAGGTCCTGTGGTAGGGACGTGAATGTGAAAGGGACAGTGTGGAAGAGAGTGTCTGGATGATGCTCAGTACTTTGTGAGGTAGTGTAGTCGGGATGTGAATGTGAAAGGGATGCTGTGGAAGAGAGTGTCTGCATGATGCTCAGTAGTATGTGAGATAGTCGGGAAGTGAATGTGAAAGGGACGGTGTGGAAGAGAGTGTCTGGATAATACTCAGTACTATGTGAGGTAGTAGGGATGTGAATGTAAAAGGGATGGTCTGGAAGAGAATGTCTGGATGATGCTCAGCAGTTTGTGAGGTACTGTAGCAGGGACGTGAATGTGAAAGGGACGGTGTGGAAGAGAGTGTCTGGATGATGCGCAGTACTATGTGAGGTAGTAGGGACGTGAATGTGAAAGGGACCGTGTGGAAAAGAGTGTCTGGATGATGCTTATTACTATGTGAGGTACTGTAGTAGGGACGTGAATGTGAAAGGGACGGTGTGGAAGAGAGTGTCTGGATGGTGCTCAGTACTATGTGAGGTATTAGGGACGTGAATGTAAAAGGGATGGTGTGGACGAGAATGTCTGCATGATGCTCAGTTGTTTCTGAGGTACTGTAGTTGGGACGTGAATGTCAAAGGGATGGTGTGAAAGTGAGTTTCTGGATAATGCTCAGTACTATGTGAGGTAGTAGGGATGTGAATGTGAAAGGGACGGTGTGGAAGAGAGTGTCTGGATGATGGTCAGTAGTATATGAGGTACTGTCGTAGGGACGTGAATGGGAAAGTGATGTTGTGGAAGAGAGTGTCTGGATGAAGCTCAGTACTACCTGAGGTACTGCAGTAGGGACGTGAATGTGAAAGGGACGGTGTGGAAGAGAGTGTCTGGGTGATGCTCAGTACTATGTGAGCTTCTGTAGTACGGATGTGAATGTGAAAGGGATGGTGTGGAAGATAGTGTCTGGATGATGCTCAGTACTATGTGAGGTACTGTAGTAGGGACGTGAATGTGAAAGGGACGGTGTGGAAGAGAGTGTCTGGATGATGCTCGGTACTATCTGAGGTACTGTAGTAGGGACGTGAATGTGAAAGAGACGGTGTGGAAGAGAGTGTCTGGATGATGCTCAGTACTATGTGAGGTACTGTAGTAGGGACGTGAATGTGAAAGGGACGGTGTGGAAGAGAGTGTCTGGATGATGCTCAGTACCATCTGAGGTACTGTAGTAGGGACGTGAATATGAAAGGGACGGTGTGGAAGGGAGTGTCTGGATGATGATCAGTACTAAGTGAGGAACTGTAGTAGGGACGTGAATGTGAAAGGGATGGTGTGGAAGAGAGTGTCTGGATGATGCTCAGTACTATCTGAGGTCCTGTAGTAGGGACGTGAATGAGAAAGGGACGGTGTGGAAGAGAGTGTCTTGATGATGCTCAGTACTATGTGAGGTACTGTAGTAGGGACTTGAATCTGAAAGGGACCGTGTGGAAGAGAGTGTCTCGATAAATCTCGGTACTATGTGAGGTACTGTAGTAGGGACGTGAATGTGAAAAGGACGGTGTGGAAGACAGTGTCTGGATGATGCTCAGTACTATATGAGGTACTGTAGTGGGGACCTCTATGTGAAAGGGACGGTGTGGAATAGAGTATCTTGATGATGCTCAGTACTTTGTGAGGTACTGTAGTAGGGACGTGAATGTGAAAGGGACGGTCTGGAAGAGAGTGTCTGGATGATGCTCAATACTAAGTGAGGTACTGTAGTAGCGACGTGAATGTGAAAGGGATGGTGTGGAAGAGAGTGTCTGGATGGTGCTCAGTACTATGTGAGGTACTGTAGTAGGGACGTGAATGTGAAAGGGAGGTGTGGCAGATAGTGTCTGGATGATGCTCGGTACGATGTGAGGTACTGTAGTAGGGATGTGAATGTGAAAGGGATGGTGTGGAAGAGAGTGTCTGGATGATGCTCGGTACTGTGTGAGGTCCCGTAGTAGGGACGTGAATGTGCAAGGGACCGTGTGGAAGAGAGTGTCTGGATGATGCTCAGTACTATGTGAGGTACTGTAGTAGGGATGTGAATGTGAAAGGGAAGGTGTGGAAGAGAGTGTCTCGATGATGCTCAGTACTTTGTGAGGTATGTAGTAGGGATGTGAATGTGAAAGGGACGGTGTGGAAGAGAGTGTCTGGATGATGCTCAGTACTATGTGGGGTAGTGGTGATGTGAATGTCAAAGGGACGATGTGGAAGAGAGTGTCTTGATGATGCTCAGTACTATGTGAGGTGGTAGGGACGTGAATGTGCAAGGGACTGTGTGCCAGAGAGTGTATGGATGATGCTCGGTACTATGTAAGGCACCGTTGTAGGGACGTGAATGTGAAAGGGATGGTGTGGAAGAGAGTGTCTGGATGATGCTCGGTACTGTGTGAGGTACCGTAGTAGGGACGTGAATGTGCAAGGGACGGTGTGGAAGAGAGTGTCTGGATGATGCTCAGTACTACGTGAGGTACTGTAGTAGGGACGTGAATGTGAAAGGGACGGTGTGGAAGATAGTGTCTGGATTATGCTCGGTACGATGTGAGGTACTGTAGTAGGGACGTGAATGTGAAAGGGATGGTGTGGAAGACAGTGTCTGGATGATGCTCAGTATTATATGAGGTACTGTAGTAGTGACGTGAATGTGAAAGGGACGGTGTGGAAGAGAGTGTCTGGACGATGCTCAGTACTATTTGAGGTACTGTAGTAGGGACATGAATGTGAAAGGGACGGTGTGGAAGAGTGTGTCTGGATGATGCTCGGTACTATGTGAGATACTGTTGTAGGGACGTGAATGTGAAAGGGACGGTGTGGAATTGAGTGTCCGGATGATGCTCAGTGCGATGTGAGGTACTGTAGTAGGGACGTGAATTATTTGAAAGGGATGGTGTGGAAGATAGTGTCTGGATGATGATCAGTACTTTGTGAGGTACTGTCGTAGGGACGTGAATGTGAAAGAGACGGTCTGGAAGAGAGTGTATGGATGATGCTCAGTACTACGTGAGGTACTGTAGTAGGGACGTGAATGTGAAAGGGACGGTGTGGAAGAGAGTGTCTGGATGATGATCAGGACTATGTGAGGTACTGTAGTAGGGACGTGAATGTGAACGGGACGGTCTGGAAGAAAGTGTCTGGATGATGCTCAGTACAAAGTGAGGTACTGTAGTAGGGACGTGAATGTGAAAGGGACGGTGTGGAAGAGAGTGTCTGGATGATGCTCAGTACTGTGTGAGGTACTGTAGTAGGGACTTGAATCTGAAAGGGACGGTGTGGAAGAGAGTGTCTGGATAATGCTCGGTACTATGTGAGGTACTGTAGTAGGGACGTGAATGTGAAAGGGACGGTGTGGAAGATAGTGTCTGGATGATGCTCGGTATGATGTGAGGTACTGTAGTAGGGACGTGAATGTGCAAGGGACGGTGTGGAAGAGAGTGTCTGGATGATGCTCGGTTCTATGTGAGGTACTGTAGTACGGACGTGAATGTGAAAGGGGCGGTGTGGAAGAGAGTGTCTGGATGATGCTCAGTACTATGTGACGTGCTTTTCTAGGGACGTGAATGTGAAAGAGATGGTGTGGAAGAGAGTGTCTGGATGATGCTCAGTACTTTGTGAGGTCCTGTGGTAGGGACGTGAATGTGAAAGGGACGGTGTGGAAGAGAGTGTCTGGATGATGCTCAGTACAATGTGAGGTGGTAGGGACGTAAATGTGAAAGGGACGGTGTGGAAGAGAGTGACTGGATGATGCTCAGTACTATGTGAGGTACTGTAGTAGGGACGTGAATGTGAAAGGGACGGTGTGGAAGAGAGTGTCTGGATGATGCTCAGTACTATGTGAGGTACTGTCGCAGGGACATGAATGTGAAAGGGATGGTGTGGAAGAGAGTGTCTGGATGATGCTCAGTACTACTTGAGGTACTGTAGTGGGGACGTGAATGTGAGTGGGACTGTGTGGAAGAGAGTGTCTGGATGATGCTCAGTACTATGTGAGGTACTGTAGTAGGGACGTAACTGTGGAATGGAAGGTGTGGAAGAGAGTGTCTGGATGATGCTCAGTACTATGTGAGATAGTAGGGACGTGAATCTGAAAGGGACGGCGTGGAAGAGAGTGTCTGGATGATGCTCGGTACTATGTGAGGTACTGTAGTAGGAACGTGAATGTGAAAGGGATGGTGTGGAAGAGAGTGTCTGGATGATGCTCAGTACTTTGTTAGGTACTGTAGTAGGGACATGAATGTGAACGGGACGGTGTGGAAGAGAGTGTCTGGATGATGCTCAGTACTATGTGAGGTACTGTAGTAGGGATGTGAATGTGGAAGGGACGGTGTGGAAGAGAGTGTCTGGATGATGCTCAGTACAATGTGAGGTACTGTAGTTGGGATGTGACTGTGGAATGGACTGTGTGGAAGAGAGTCTCTGGATGATGCTCGGTACTATGTGAGGTCTTGTAGTAGGGACGTGAATGTGAAAGGGACGGTGTGGAAGAGAGTGTCTGGATGAAGCTCAGTACTATGTGAGGTACTGTAGTGGGGACGTGCATGTGAAAGGGACAGTGTGGAAGAGAGTGTCTGGATGATGCTCAGTACTATGTGAGGTACTGTAGTAGGGACGTGAATGTGAAAGGGACGGTGTGGAAGAGAGTGTCTGGATGATGCTCAGTACTATGTGAGGTACTGTAGCAGGGACATGAATGTGAAAGGGATGGTGTGGAAGAGAGTGTCTGGATGATGCTCAGTACTACTTGAGGTACTGTAGTGGGGACGTGAATGTGAGTGGGACTGTGTGGAAGAGAGCGTCTGGATGATGCTCAGTACTATGTGAGGTACTGGGGTAGGGACGTGAATGTGAAAGGGATGGTGTGGATGAGAGTGTCTGGATGATGCTCGGTACTGTGTTAGGTACTGTAGTAGGGACGTGAATGTGCAAGGGACGGTGTGGAAGAGAGTGTCTGGATGATGCTCGGTACTATGTGAGGTACTGTAGTACGGACGTGAATGTGAAAGGGACGGTGTGGAAGAGAGTGTCTGGATGATGCTCGGTACTTTGTGACGTGCTTTTCTAGGGACGTGAATGTGAAAGAGATGGTGTGGAAGAGAGTGTCTGGATGATGCTCAGTACTTTGTGAGGTCCTGTGGTAGGGACGTGAATGTGAAAGGGACAGTGTGGAAGAGAGTGTCTGGATGATGCTCAGTACTTTGTGAGGTAGTGTAGTCGGGATGTGAATGTGAAAGGGATGCTGTGGAAGAGAGTGTCTGCATGATGCTCAGTAGTATGTGAGATAGTAGGGAACTGAATGTGAAAGGGACGGTGTGGAAGAGAGTGTCTGGATAATACTCAGTACTATGTGAGGTAGTAGGGATGTGAATGTAAAGGGGATGGTCTGGAAGAGAATGTCTGGATGATGCTCAGCAGTTTGTGAGGTACTGTAGCAGGGACGTGAATGTGAAAGGGACGGTGTGGAAGAGAGTGTCTGGATGATGCGCAGTACTATGTGAGGTAGTAGGGACGTGAATGTGAAAGGGACCGTGTGGAAAAGAGTGTCTGGATGATGCTTATTACTATGTGAGGTACTGTAGTAGGGACGTGAATGTGAAAGGGACGGTGTGGAAGAGAGTGTCTGGATGGTGCTCAGTACTATGTGAGGTATTAGGGACGTGAATGTAAAAGGGATGGTGTGGACGAGAATGTCTGCATGATGTTCAGTTGTTTCTGAGGTACTGTAGTTGGGACGTGAATGTCAAAGGGATGGTGTGAAAGTGAGTTTCTGGATAATGCTCAGTACTATGTGAGGTAGTAGGGATGTGAATGTGAAAGGGACGGTGTGGAAGAGAGTGTCTGGATGATGGTCAGTAGTATATGAGGTACTGTCGTAGGGACGTGAATGGGAAAGTGATGTTGTGGAAGAGAGTGTCTGGATGAAGCTCAGTACTACCTGAGGTACTGTAGTAGGGACGTGAATGTGAAAGGGACGGTGTGGAAGAGAGTGTCTGGGTGATGCTCAGTACTATGTGAGCTTCTGTAGTACGGATGTGAATGTGAAAGGGATGGTGTGGAAGATAGTGTCTGGATGATGCTCAGTACTATGTGAGGTACTGTAGTAGGGACGTGAATGTGAAAGGGACGGTGTGGAAGAGAGTGTCTGGATGATGCTCGGTACTATGTGAGGTACTGTAGTAGGGACGTGAATGTGAAAGAGACGGTGTGGAAGAGAGTGTCTGGATGATGCTAAGTACTATGTGAGGTACTGTAGTAGGGACGTGAATGTGAAAGGGACGGTGTGGAAGAGAGTGTCTGGATGATGCTCAGTACCATCTGAGGTACTGTAGTAGGGACGTGAATATGAAAGGGACGGTGTGGAAGAGAGTGTCTGGATGATGAACAGTACAAAGTGAGGAACTGTAGTAGGGACGTGAATGTGAAAGGGATGGTGTGGAAGAGAGTGTCTGGATGATGCTCAGTACTATCTGAGGTCCTGTAGTAGGGACGTGAATGAGAAAGGGACGGTGTGGAAGAGCGTGTATTGATGATGCTCAGTACTATGTGAGGTACTGTAGTAGGGACTTGAATCTGAAAGGGACCGTGTGGAAGAGAGTGTCTCGATAAATCTCGGTACTATGTGAGGTACTGTAGTAGGGACGTGAATGTGAAAAGGACGGTGTGGAAGACAGTGTCTGGATGATGCTCAGTACTATATGAGGTACTGTAGTGGGGACCTCTATGTGAAAGGGACGGTGTGGAATAGAGTATCTTGATGATGCTCAGTACTTTGTGAGGTACTGTAGTAGGGACGTGAATGTGAAAGGGACGGTCTGGAAGAGAGTGTCTGGATGATGCTCAATAATAAGTGAGGTACTGTAGTAGCGACGTGAATGTGAAAGGGATGGTGTGGAAGAGAGTGTCTGGATGGTGCTCAGTACTATGTGAGGTACTGTAGTAGGGACGTGAATGTGAAAGGGACGGTGTGGAAGATAGTGTCTGGATGATGCTCGGTACGATGTGAGGTACTGTAGTAGGGATGTGAATGTGAAAGGGATGGTGTGGAAGAGAGTGTCTGGATGATGCTCGGTACTGTGTGAGGTCCCGTAGTAGGGACGTGAATGTGCAAGGGACGGTGTGGAAGAGAGTGTCTGGATGATGCTCAGTACTATGTGAGGTACTGTAGTAGGGATGTGAATGTGAAAGGGAAGGTGTGGAAGAGAGTGTCTCGATGATGCTCAGTACTTTGTGAGGTATGTAGTAGGGATGTGAATGTGAAAGGGACGGTGTGGAAGAGAGTGTCTGGATGATGCTCAGTACTATGTGGGGTAGTGGTGATGTGAATGTCAAAGGGACGATGTGGAAGAGAGTGTCTTGATGATGCTCAGTACTATGTGAGGTGGTAGGGACGTGAATGTGCAAGGGACTGTGTGCCAGAGAGTGTATGGATGATGCTCGGTACTATGTAAGGCACTGTTG
Organism: Mobula birostris; assembly: GCF_030028105.1. Taxonomy (NCBI): domain Eukaryota; kingdom Metazoa; phylum Chordata; class Chondrichthyes; order Myliobatiformes; family Myliobatidae; genus Mobula; species Mobula birostris. The sequence goes on from NW_027275806.1 coordinate 34,079, forward strand.
TAGGGACGTGAATGTGAAAGGGATGGTGTGGAAGAGAGTGTCTGGATGATGCTCGGTACTGTGTGAGGTACCGTAGTAGGGACGTGAATGTGCAAGGGACGGTGTGGAAGAGAGTGTCTGGATGATGCTCAGTACTACGTGAGGTACTGTAGTAGGGACGTGAATGTGAAAGGGACGGTGTGGAAGATAGTGTCTGGATTATGCTCGGTACGATGTGAGGTACTGTAGTAGGGACGTGAATGTGAAAGGGATGGTGTGGAAGACAGTGTCTGGATGATGCTCAGTATTATATGAGGTACTCTAGTAGTGACGTGAATGTGAAAGGGACGGTGTGGAAGAGAGTGTCTGGACGATGCTCAGTACTATTTGAGGTACTGTTGTAGGGACGTGAATGTGAAAGGGACGGTGTGGAATTGAGTGTCCGGATGATGCTCAGTGCGATGTGAGGTACTGTAGTAGGGACGTGAATTTGAAAGGGATGGTGTGGAAGATAGTGTCTGGATGATGATCAGTACTTTGTGAGGTACTGTCGTAGGGACGTGAATGTGAAAGAGACGGTCTGGAAGAGAGTGTATGGATGATGCTCAGTACTACGTGAGGTACTGTAGTAGGGACGTGAATGTGAAAGGGACGGTGTGGAAGAGAGTGTCTGGATGATGATCAGGACTATGTGAGGTACTGTAGTAGGGACGTTAATGTTAACGGGACGGTGTGGAAGATAGTGTCTGGATGATGCTCGGTACGATGTGAGGTACTGTAGTAGGGACGTGAATGTGAAAGGGACGGTGTTGGAGACAGTGTCTGGATGATGCTCAGTAGTATGTGAGGTACTGTAGTGGGGACCTGTATGTGAAAGGGACGGTGTGGAAGAGAGTGTCTGGATGATGCTCAGTAATTTGTGAGGTACTGTAGTAGGGATGTGAATGTGAAACGGACGGTGTCGAAGAGAGTGTCTGGATGATGCTCAGTACTATGTGAGGGACTGTAGTAGAGACGTGAATGTGAAAGGGAATGTGTGGAAGAGAGTGTCTGGATGATGCTCAGTACTATGTGAGGTAGTAGGGACGTGAATGTGAAAGGGACGGTGTGGAAGAGAGTGTCTGGATGATGCTCAGTAGTGTGTGAGGTACTGTAGTAGGGACGTGAATGTGAAAGGGACGGTGTGGAAGAGAGTGTCTGGATGATGCTCAGAACTACGTGAGGTACTGTAGTAGGGACGTGAATGTGAAAGAGATGTTGTGGAAGAGAGTGTCTGGATGATGCTCAGCACTATGTGAGGTACTGTAGTATGGCTGTGAATGTGAAAGGGATGGTGTGGAAGAGAGTGTCTGGATGATGCTCAGCACTATGTGAGGTACTGTAGTACGGCTGTGAATGTGAAAGGGATGGTGTGGAAGAGAGTGTCTGGATGATGCTCAGTTCTATGTGAGGTACTGTAGTAGGCACGTGAATGTGAAAGGGACGGTGTGGAAGAGAGTGTCTGGATGATGCTCAGCACTATGTGAGGTACTGTGGTAGGGACGTGAATATAAAGGGTCGGTGTGGAAGAGAGTGTCTGGATGATGCTCAGTACTTTGTGAGGTGGTACGGACGTGAATGTGAAAGGGACGGTGTGGAAGAGAGTGTCTGGATGATGATCAGGACTATGTGAGGTACTGTAGTAGGGACGTTAATGTGAACGGGACGGTGTGGAAGATAGTGTCTGGATGATGCTCGGTACGATGTGAGGTACTGTAGTAGGGACGTGAATGTGAAAGGGACGGTGTTGGAGACAGTGTCTGGATGATGCTCAGTAGTATGTGAGGTACTGTAGTGGGGACCTGTATGTGAAAGGGACGGTGTGGAAGAGAGTGTCTGGATGATGCTCAGTAATTTGTGAGGTACTGTAGTAGGGATGTGAATGTGAAACGGACGGTGTCGAAGAGAGTGTCTGGATGATGCTCAATACTATGTGAGGGACTGTAGTAGAGACGTGAATGTGAAAGGGAATGTGTGGAAGAGAGTGTCTGGATGATGCTCAGTACTATGTGAGGTAGTAGGGACGTGAATGTGAAAGGGACGGTGTGGAAGAGAGTGTCTGGATGATGCTCAGTAGTATGTGAGGTACTGTAGTAGGGACGTGAATGTGAAAGGGACGGTGTGGAAGAGAGTGTCTGGATGATGCTCAGAACTACGTGAGGTACTGTAGTAGGGACGTGAATGTGAAAAGGACGGTGTGGAAGACAGTGTCTGGATGATGCTCAGTACTATATGAGGTACTGTAGTGGGGACCTCTATGTGAAAGGGACGGTGTGGAATAGAGTATCTTGATGATGCTCAGTACTTTGTGAGGTACTGTAGTAGGGACGTGAATGTGAAAGGGACGGTCTGGAAGAGAGTGTCTGGATGATGCTCAATAATAAGTGAGGTACTGTAGTAGCGACGTGAATGTGAAAGGGATGGTGTGGAAGAGAGTGTCTGGATGGTGCTCAGTACTATGTGAGGTACTGTAGTAGGGACGTGAAAGTGAAAGGGACGGTGTGGAAGATAGTGTCTGGATGATGCTCGGTACGATGTGAGGTACTGTAGTAGGGATGTGAATGTGAAAGGGATGGTGTGGAAGAGAGTGTCTGGATGATGCTCGGTACTGTGTGAGGTCCCGTAGTAGGGACGTGAATGTGCAAGGGACGGTGTGGAAGAGAGTGTCTGGATGATGCTCAGTACTATGTGAGGTACTGTAGTAGGGATGTGAATGTGAAAGGGAAGGTGTGGAAGAGAGTGTCTCGATGATGCTCAGTACTTTGTGAGGTATGTAGTAGGGATGTGAATGTGAAAGGGACGGTGTGGAAGAGAGTGTCTGGATGATGCTCAGTACTATGTGGGGTAGTGGTGATGTGAATGTCAAAGGGACGATGTGGAAGAGAGTGTCTTGATGATGCTCAGTACTATGTGAGGTGGTAGGGACGTGAATGTGAAAGGGACTGTGTGCCAGAGAGTGTATGGATGATGCTCGGTACTATGTAAGGCACTGTTGTAGGGACGTGAATGTGAAAGGGATGGTGTGGAAGAGAGTGTCTGGATGATGCTCAGTACTACGTGAGGTACTGTAGTAGGGACGTGAATGTGAAAGGGACGGTGTGGAAGATAGTGTCTGGATTATGCTCGGTACGATGTGAGGTACTGTAGTAGGGACGTGAATGTGAAAGGGATGGTGTGGAAGACAGTGTCTGGATGATGCTCAGTATTATATGAGGTACTGTAGTAGTGACGTGAATGTGAAAGGGACGGTGTGGAAGAGAGTGTCTGGACGATGCTCAGTACTATTTGAGGTACTGTAGTAGGGACATGAATGTGAAAGGGACGGTGTGGAAGAGTGTGTCTGGATGATGCTCGGTACTATGTGAGATACTGTTGTAGGGACGTGAATGTGAAAGGGACGGTGTGGAATTGAGTGTCCGGATGATGCTCAGTGCGATGTGAGGTACTGTAGAAGGGACGTGAATTTGAAAGGGATGGTGTGGAAGATAGTGTCTGGATGATGATCAGTACTTTGTGAGGTACTGTCGTAGGGACGTGAATGTGAAAGAGACGGTCTGGAAGAGAGTGTATGGATGATGCTCAGTACTACGTGAGGTACTGTAGTAGGGACGTGAATGTGAAAGGGACGGTGTGGAAGAGAGTGTCTGGATGATGATCAGGACTATGTGAGGTACTGTAGTAGGGACGTTAATGTGAACGGGACGGTGTGGAAGATAGTGTCTGGATGATGCTCGGTACGATGTGAGGTACTGTAGTAGGGACGTGAATGTGAAAGGGACGGTGTTGGAGACAGTGTCTGGATGATGCTCAGTAGTATGTGAGGTACTGTAGTGGGGACCTGTATGTGAAAGGGACGGTGTGGAAGAGAGTGTCTGGATGATGCTCAGTAATTTGTGAGGTACTGTAGTAGGGATGTGAATGTGAAACGGACGGTGTCGAAGAGAGTGTCTGGATGATGCTCAGTACTATGTGAGGGACTGTAGTAGAGACGTGAATGTGAAAGGGAATGTGTGGAAGAGAGTGTCTGGATGATGCTCAGTACTATGTGAGGTAGTAGGGACGTGAATGTGAAAGGGACGGTGTGGAAGAGAGTGTCTGGATGATGCTCAGTAGTATGTGAGGTACTGTAGTAGGGACGTGAATGTGAAAGGGACGGTGTGGAAGAGAGTGTCTGGATGATGCTCAGAACTACGTGAGGTACTGTAGTAGGGACGTGAATGTGAAAGAGATGGTGTGGAAGAGAGTGTCTGGATGATGCTCAGCACTATGTGAGGTACTGTAGTATGGCTGTGAATGTGAAAGGGATGGTGTGGAAGAGAGTGTCTGGATGATGCTCAGCACTATGTGAGGTACTGTAGTACGGCTGTGAATGTGAAAGGGATGGTGTGGAAGAGAGTGTCTGGATGATGCTCAGTTCTATGTGAGGTACTGTAGTAGGCACGTGAATGTGAAAGGGACGGTGTGGAAGAGAGTGTCTGGATGATGCTCAGCACTATGTGAGGTACTGTGGTAGGGACGTGAATATAAAGGGTCGGTGTGGAAGAGAGTGTCTGGATGATGCTCAGTACTTTGTGAGGTGGTACGGACGTGAATGTGAAAGGGACGGTGTGGAAGAGAGTGTCTGGATGATGATCAGGACTATGTGAGGTACTGTAGTAGGGACGTTAATGTGAACGGGACGGTGTGGAAGATAGTGTCTGGATGATGCTCGGTACGATGTGAGGTACTGTAGTAGGGACGTGAATGTGAAAGGGACGGTGTTGGAGACAGTGTCTGGATGATGCTCAGTAGTATGTGAGGTACTGTAGTGGGGACCTGTATGTGAAAGGGACGGTGTGGAAGAGAGTGTCTGGATGATGCTCAGTAATTTGTGACGTACTGTAGTAGGGATGTGAATGTGAAACGGACGGTGTCGAAGAGAGTGTCTGGATGATGCTCAGTACTATGTGAGGGACTGTAGTAGAGACGTGAATGTGAAAGGGAATGTGTGGAAGAGAGTGTCTGGATGATGCTCAGTACTATGTGAGGTAGTAGGGACGTGAATGTGAAAGGGACGGTGTGGAAGAGAGTGTCTGGATGATGCTCAGTAGTATGTGAGGTACTGTAGTAGGGACGTGAATGTGAAAGGGACGGTGTGGAAGAGAGTGTCTGGATGATGCTCAGAACTACGTGAGGTACTGTAGTAGGGACGTGAATGTGAAAGAGATGGTGTGGAAGAGAGTGTCTGGATGATGCTCAGCACTATGTGAGGTACTGTAGTATGGCTGTGAATGTGAAAGGGATGGTGTGGAAGAGAGTGTCTGGATGATGCTCAGCACTATGTGAGGTACTGTAGTACGGCTGTGAATGTGAAAGGGATGGTGTGGAAGAGAGTGTCTGGATGATGCTCAGTTCTATGTGAGGTACTGTAGTAGGCACGTGAATGTGAAAGGGACGGTGTGGAAGAGAGTGTCTGGATGATGCTCAGCACTATGTGAGGTACTGTGGTAGGGACGTGAATATAAAGGGTCGGTGTGGAAGAGAGTGTCTGGATGATGCTCAGTACTTTGTGAGGTGGTACGGACGTGAATGTGAAAGGGACGGTGTGGAAGAGAGTGTCTGGATGATGCTCAGTTCTATGTGAGGTACTGTAGTAGGGACGTGAATGTGAAAGGGACGGTGTGGAAGAGAGTGTCTGGATGATGCTCAGTACTTTGTGAGGTGGTACGGACGTGAATGTCAAAGGGACGGTCTGGAAGAGAGTGTCTGGATGATGCTCAGTACTATTTGAGGTACTGTAGTAGGGACGTGAATGTGATAGGGACGGTGTGGAAGAGAGTGTCTGGATGATGCTCAGCACTATGTGAGGTACTGTAGTACAGCTGTGAATGTGAAAGGGATGGTGTGTAAGAGAGTGTCTGGATGATGCTCAGTACTATGTGAGGTACTGTAGTAGGGATGTGAATGTGAAAGGGATGGTGTGGAAGAGAGTGTCTGGATGATGCTCAGTACTATGTGAGGTACTGTAGTAGGGATGTGAATGTGAAAGGGACGGTGTGGAAGAGAGTGTCTGGATGATGCTCAGTACTGTGTGAGGTACTGTAGTAGAGACGTGAATGTGAAAGGGACGATGTGGAAGACAGTGTCTTGATGATGCTCAGTACTTTGTGAGGTGGTACGGACGTGAATGTGAAAGGGACGGTGTGGAAGAGAGAGTCTGGATGATGCTCAGTACGATGTGAGGTACTATAGTCGGGATGTGAATATGAAAGGGATGGTGTGGACGAGAGTGTCTGGATGATGCTCAGTACTATATGAGGTAGTAGGAACTTGAATGTGAAAGGGAGGGTCTGGAAGAGAGTGTCTGGATGATGCTCAGTACTATTTGAGGTACTGTAGTAGGGACGTGAATGTGATAGGGACGGTGTGGAAGAGAGTGTCTGGATGATGCTCAGCACTATGTGAGGTACTGTAGTACGGCTGTGAATGTGAAAGGGATGGTGTGGAAGAGAGTGTCTGGATGATGCTCAGTACTATCTGAGGTACTGTAGTAGTGACGTGAATGTGAAAGGGACGGTGTGGAAGAGAGTGTCTGGACGATGCTCAGTACTATTTGAGGTACTGTAGTAGGGACATGAATGTGAAAGGGACGGTGTGGAAGAGAGTGTCTGGATGATGCTCAGTACTTTGTGAGATACTGTAGTAGGGACGTGAATGTGAAAGGGACGGTGTGGAAGAGAGTGTCTGGATGATGCTCGGTACTATGTGAGATACTGTTGTAGGGACGTGAATGTGAAAGGGACGGTGTGGAATTGAGTGTCCGGATGATGCTCAGTGCGATGTGAGGTACTGTAGTAGGGACGTGAATTTGAAAGGGATGGTGTGGAAGATAGTGTCTGGATGATGATCAGTACTTTGTGAGGTACTGTCCTAGGGACGTGAATGTGAAAGAGACGGTCTGGAAGAGAGTGTATGGATGATGCTCAGTACTACGTGAGGTACTGTAGTAGGGACGTGAATGTGAAAGGGACGGTCTGGAAGAGAGTGTCTGGATGGTGCTCAGTACTATGTGAGGTACTGTAGTAGGGACGTGAATGTGAAAGGGACGGTGTGGAAGATAGTGTCTGGATGATGGTCAGTACTATGTGACGTGCTGTTGTAGGGACGTGAATGTGAAAGAGATGGTGTGGAAGAGAGTGTCTGGATGATGCTCAGTACTTTGTGAGGTCCTGTGGTAGGGACGTGAATGTGAAAGGGACAGTGTGGAAGAGAGTGTCTGGATGATGCTCAGTACCATGTGAGGTACTGTTGTAGAGACGTGAATGTGAAAGGGACGGTCTGGAAGAAAGTGTCTAGATGATGCTCAGTACAAAGTGAGGTACTGTAGTAGGGACGTGAATATGAAAGGGACGGTGTGGAAGAGAGTGTCTGGATGATGCTCAGTACTGTGTGAGGTACTGTAGTAGGGACTTGAATCTGAAAGGGACGGTGTGGAAGAGAGTGTCTGGATAATGCTCGGTACTATGTGAGGTACTGTAGTAGGGACGTGAATGTGAAAGGGACGGTGTGGAAGATAGTGTCTGGATGATGCTCGGTATGATGTGAGGTACTGTAGTAGGGACGTGAATGTGAAAGGGACGGTGTGGAAGAGAGTGTCTGGATGATGCTCAGTACTATGTGACGTGCTTTTCTAGGGACGTGAATGTGAAAGAGATGGTGTGGAAGAGAGTGTCTGGATGATGCTCAGTACTTTGTGAGGTCCTGTGGTAGGGACGTGAATGTGAAAGGGACGGTGTGGAAGAGAGTGTCTGGATGATGCTCAGTACAATGTGAGGTGGTAGGGACGTAAATGTGAAAGGGACGGTGTGGAAGAGAGTGACTGGATGATGCTCAGTACAATGTGAGGTACTGTAGTTGGGATGTGACTGTGGAATGGACTGTGTGGAAGAGAGTCTCTGGATGATGCTCGGTACTCTGTGAGGTCTTGTAGTTGGGACGTGAATGTGAAAGGGACGGTGTGGAAGAGAGTGTCTGGATGAAGCTCAGTACTATGTGAGGTACTGTAGTGGGGACGTGCATGTGAAAGGGACAGTGTGGAAGAGAGTGTCTGGATGATGCTCAGTACTATGTGAGGTACTGTAGTAGGGACATGAATGTGAAAGGGACGGTGTGGAAGAGAGTGTCTGGATGATGCTCAGTACTATGTGAGGTACTGTAGCAGGGACATGAATGTGAAAGGGATGGTGTGGAAGAGAGTGTCTGGATGATGCTCAGTACTACTTGAGGTACTGTAGTGGGGACGTGAATGTGAGTGGGACTGTGTGGAAGAGAGCGTCTGGATGATGCTCAGTACTATGTGAGGTACTGGGGTAGGGACGTGAATGTGAAAGGGATGGTGTGGATGAGAGTGTCTGGATGATGCTCGGTACTGTGTTAGGTAGTGTAGTAGGGACGTGAATGTGCAAGGGACGGTGTGGAAGAGAGTGTCTGGATGATGCTCGGTACTATGTGAGGTACTGTAGTACGGACGTGAATGTGAAAGGGACGGTGTGGAAGAGAGTGTCTGGATGATGCTCAGTACTTTGTGACGTGCTTTTCTAGGGACGTGAATGTGAAAGAGATGGTGTGGAAGAGAGTGTCTGGATGATGCTCAGTACTTTGTGAGGTAGTGTAGTCGGGATGTGAATGTGAAAGGGATGCTGTGGAAGAGAGTGTCTGCATGATGCTCAGTAGTATGTGAGATAGTAGGGAAGTGAATGTGAAAGGGACGGTGTGGAAGAGAGTGTCTGGATAATACTCAGTACTATGTGAGGTAGTAGGGATGTGAATGTAAAAGGGATGGTCTGGAAGAGAATGTCTGGATGATGCTCAGCAGTTTGTGAGGTACTGTAGCAGGGACGTGAATGTGAAAGGGACGGTGTGGAAGAGAGTGTCTGGATGATGCGCAGTACTATGTGAGGTAGTAGGGACGTGAATGTGAAAGGGACCGTGTGGAAAAGAGTGTCTGGATGATGCTTATTACTATGTGAGGTACTGTAGTAGGGACGTGAATGTGAAAGGGACGGTGTGGAAGAGAGTGTCTGGATGGTGCTCAGTACTATGTGAGGTATTAGGGACGTGAATGTAAAAGGGATGGTGCGGACGAGAATGTCTGCATGATGCTCAGTTGTTTCTGAGGTACTGTAGTTGGGACGTGAATGTCAAAGGGATGGTGTGAAAGTGAGTTTCTGGATAATGCTCAGTACTATGTGAGGTAGTAGGGATGTGAATGTGAAAGGGACGGTGTGGAAGAGAGTGTCTGGATGATGGTCAGTAGTATATGAGGTACTGTCGTAGGGACGTGAATGGGAAAGTGATGTTGTGGAAGAGAGTGTCTGGATGAAGCTCAGTACTACCTGAGGTACTGTAGTAGGGACGTGAATGTGAAAGGGACGGTGTGGAAGAGAGTGTCTGGATGATGCTCAGTACTATGTGAGCTTCTGTAGTACGGATGTGAATGTGAAAGGGATGGTGTGGAAGATAGTGTCTGGATGATGCTCAGTACTATGTGAGGTACTGTAGTAGGGACGTGAATGTGAAAGGGACGGTGTGGAAGAGAGTGTCTGGATGATGCTCGGTACTATGTGAGGTACTGTAGTAGGGACGTGAATGTGAAAGAGACGGTGTGGAAGAGAGTGACTGGATGATGCTCAGTACTATGTGAGGTACTGTAGTAGGGACGTGAATGTGAAAGGGACGGTGTGGAAGAGAGTGTCTGGATGATGCTCAGTACCATCTGAGGTACTGTAGTAGGGACGTGAATATGAAAGGGACGGTGTGGAAGAGAGTGTCTGGATGATGCTCAGTACTATGTGAGGTACTGTAGTAGGGATATGAATCTGAAAGGCACGGTGTGGAAGAGAGTGTCTGGATAAAGCTCGGTACTATGTGAGGTACTGTAGTAGGGACGTGAATGTGAAAGGGACGGTGTGGAAGATAGTGTCTGGATTATGCTCAGTACGATGTGAGGTACTGTAGTAGGGACGTGAATGTGAAAGGGATGGTGTGGAAGACAGTGTCTGGATGATGCTCAGTATTATATGAGGTACTGTAGTAGTGACGTGAATGTGAAAGGGACGGTGTGGAAGAGAGTGTCTGGACGATGCTCAGTACTATTTGAGGTACTGTAGTAGGGACATGAATGTGAAAGGGACGGTGTGGAAGAGAGTGTCTGGATGACGCTCGGTACTATGTGAGATACTGTTGTAGGGACGTGAATGTGAAAGGGACGGTGTGGAATTGAGTGTCCGGATGATGCTCAGTGCGATGTGAGGTACTGTAGTAGGGACGTGAATTTGAAAGGGATGGTGTGGAAGATAGTGTCTGGATGATGATCAGTACTTTGTGAGGTACTGTCGTAGGGACGTGAATGTGAAAGAGACGGTCTGGAAGAGAGTGTATGGATGATGCTCAGTACTACGTGAGGTACTGTAGTTGGGACGTGAATGTGAAAGGGACGGTGTGGAAGAGAGTGTCTGGATGATGATCAGGACTATGTGAGGTACTGTAGTAGGGACGTGAATGTGAACGGGACGGTGTGGAAGATAGTGTCTGGATGATGCTCGGTACGATGTGAGGTACTGTAGTAGGGACGTGAATGTGAAAGGGACGGTGTTGGAGACAGTGTCTGGATGATGCTCAGTAGTATGTGAGGTACTGTAGTGGGGACCTGTATGTGAAAGGGACGGTGTGGAAGAGAGTGTCTGGATGATGCTCAGTAATTTGTGAGGTACTGTAGTAGGGATGTGAATGTGAAACGGACGGTGTCGAAGAGAGTGTCTGGATGATGCTCAGTACTATGTGAGGGACTGTAGTAGAGACGTGAATGTGAAAGGGAATGTGTGGAAGAGAGTGTCTGGATGATGCTCAGTACTATGTGAGGTAGTAGGGACGTGAATGTGAAAGGGACGGTGTGGAAGAGAGTGTCTGGATGATGCTCAGTAGTATGTGAGGTACTGTAGTAGGGACGTGAATGTGAAAGGGACGGTGTGGAAGAGAGTTTCTGGATGATGCTCAGAACTACGTGAGGTACTGTAGTAGGGACGTGAATGTGAAAGAGATGGTGTGGAAGAGAGTGTCTGGATGATGCTCAGCACTATGTGAGGTACTGTAGTATGGCTGTGAATGTGAAAGGGATGGTGTGGAAGAGAGTGTCTGGATGATGCTCAGCACTATGTGAGGTACTGTAGTACGGCTGTGAATGTGAAAGGGATGGTGTGGAAGAGAGTGTCTGGATGATGCTCAGTTCTATGTGAGGTACTGTAGTAGGCACGTGAATGTGAAAGGGACGGTGTGGAAGAGAGTGTCTGGATGATGCTCAGTACTATGTGAGGTACTGTGGTAGGGACGTGAATATAAAGGGTCGGTGTGGAAGAGAGTGTCTGGATGATGCTCAGTACTTTGTGAGGTGGTACGGACGTGAATGTGAAAGGGACGGTGTGGAAGAGAGTGTCTGGATGATGCTCAGTTCTATGTGAGGTACTGTAGTAGGGACGTGAATGTGAAAGGGACGGTGTGGAAGAGAGTGTCTGGATGATGCTCAGTACTTTGTGAGGTGGTACGGACGTGAATGTGATAGGGACGGTGTGGAACAGAGAGTCTGGATGATGCTCAGTACGATGTGAGGTACTATAGTCGGGATGTGAATATGAAAGGGATGGTGTGGACGACAGTGTCTGGATGATGCTCAGTACTATATGAGGTAGTAGGAACTTGAATGTGAAAGGGAGGGTCTGGAAGAGAGTGTCTGGATGATGCTCAGTACTATTTGAGGTACTGCAGTAGGGACGTGAATGTGATAGGGACGGTGTGGAAGAGAGTGTCTGGATGATGCTCAGCACTATGTGAGGTACTGTAGTACGGCTGTGAATGTGAAAGGGATGGTGTGGAAGAGAGTGTCTGGATGATGCTCAGTACTATCTGAGGTACTGTAGTAGTGACGTGAATGTGAAAGGGACGGTGTGGAAGAGAGTGTCTGGACGATGGTCAGTACTATTTGAGGTACTGTAGTAGGGACATGAATGTGAAAGGGACGGTGTGGAAGAGAGTGTCTGGATGATGCTCAGTACTTTGTGAGATGCTGTAGTAGGGACGTGAATGTGAAAGGGACGGTGTGGAAGAGAGTGTCTGGATGATGCTCGGTACTATGTGAGATACTGTTGTAGGGACGTGAATGTGAAAGGGACGGTGTGGAATTGAGTGTCCGGATGATGCTCAGTGCGATGTGAGGTACTGTAGTAGGGACGTGAATTTGAAAGGGATGGTGTGGAAGATAGTGTCTGGATGATGATCAGTACTTTGTGAGGTACTGTCCTAGGGACGTGAATGTGAAAGAGACGGTCTGGAAGAGAGTGTATGGATGATGCTCAGTACTACGTGAGGTACTGTAGTAGGGACGTGAATGTGAAAGGGACGGTCTGGAAGAGAGTGTCTGGATGGTGCTCAGTACTATGTGAGGTACTGTAGTAGGGACGTGAATGTGAAAGGGACGGTGTGGAAGATAGTGTCTGGATGATGGTCAGTACTATGTGACGTGCTATTGTAGGGACGTGAATGTGAAAGAGATGGTGTGGAAGAGAGTGTCTGGATGATGCTCAGTACTTTGTGAGGTCCTGTGGTAGGGACGTGAATGTGAAAGGGACAGTGTGGAAGAGAGTGTCTGGATGATGCTCAGTACCATGTGAGGTACTGTTGTAGAGACGTGAATGTGAAAGGGACGGTCTGGAAGAAAGTGTCTGGATGATGCTCAGTACAAAGTGAGGTACTGTAGTAGGGACGTGAATGTGAAAGGGACGGTGTGGAAGAGAGTGTCTGGATGATGCTCAGTACTGTGTGAGGTACTGTAGTAGGGACTTGAATCTGAAAGGGACGGTGTGGAAGAGAGTGTCTGGATAATGCTCGGTACTATGTGAGGTACTGTAGTAGGGACGTGAATGTGAAAGGGACGGTGTGGAAGATAGTGTCTGGATGATGCTCGGTATGATGTGAGGTACTGTAGTAGGGACGTGAATGTGCAAGGGACGGTGTGGAAGAGAGTGTCTGGATGATGCTCGGTACTATGTGAGGTACTGTAGTACGGACGTGAATGTGAAAGGGACGGTGTGGAAGAGAGTGTCTGGATGATGCTCAGTACTATGTGACGTGCTTTTCTAGGGACGTGAATGTGAAAGAGATGGTGTGGAAGAGAGTGTCTGGATGATGCTCAGTACTTTGTGAGGTCCTGTGGTAGGGACGTGAATGTGAAAGGGACGGTGTGGAAGAGAGTGTCTGGATGATGCTCAGTACAATGTGAGGTGGTAGGGACGTAAATGTGAAAGGGACGGTGTGGAAGAGAGTGACTGGATGATGCTCAGTACTATGTGAGGTACTGTAGTAGGGACGTGAATGTGAAAGGGACGGTGTGGAAGAGAGTGTCTGGATGATGCTCAGTACTATGTGAGGTACTGTCGCAGGGACATGAATGTGAAAGGGATGCTGTGGAAGAGAGTGTCTGGATGATGCTCAGTACTACTTGAGGTACTGTATTGGGGACGTGAATGTGAGTGGGACTGTGTGGAAGAGAGTGTCTGGATGATGCTCAGTACTATGTGAGGTACTGTAGTAGGGACGTAACTGTGGAATGGAAGGTGTGGATGAGAGTGTCTGGATGATGCTCAGTACTATGTGAGATAGTAGGGACGTGAATCTGAAAGGGACGGTGTGGAAGAGAGTGTCTGGATGATGCTCGGTACTATGTGAGGTACTGTAGTAGGAACGTGAATGTGAAAGGGATGGTGTGGAAGAGAGTGTCTGGATGATGCTCAGTGCGATGTGAGGTACTGTAGTAGGGACGTGAATTTGAAAGGGATGGTGTGGAAGATAGTGTCTGGATGATGATCAGTACTTTGTGAGGTACTGTCGTAGGGACGTGAATGTGAAAGAGACGGTCTGGAAGAGAGTGTATGGATGATGCTCAGTACTACGTGAGGTACTGTAGTTGGGACGTGAATGTGAAAGGGACGGTGTGGAAGAGAGTGTCTGGATGATGATCAGGACTATGTGAGGTACTGTAGTAGGGACGTGAATGTGAACGGGACGGTGTGGAAGATAGTGTCTGGATGATGCTCGGTACGATGTGAGGTACTGTAGTAGGGACGTGAATGTGAAAGGGACGGTGTTGGAGACAGTGTCTGGATGATGCTCAGTAGTATGTGAGGTACTGTAGTGGGGACCTGTATGTGAAAGGGACGGTGTGGAAGAGAGTGTCTGGATGATGCTCAGTAATTTGTGAGGTACTGTAGTAGGGATGTGAATGTGAAACGGACGGTGTCGAAGAGAGTGTCTGGATGATGCTCAGTACTATGTGAGGGACTGTAGTAGAGACGTGAATGTGAAAGGGAATGTGTGGAAGAGAGTGTCTGGATGATGCTCAGTACTATGTGAGGTAGTAGGGACGTGAATGTGAAAGGGACGGTGTGGAAGAGAGTGTCTGGATGATGCTCAGTAGTATGTGAGGTACTGTAGTAGGGACGTGAATGTGAAAGGGACGGTGTGGAAGAGAGTTTCTGGATGATGCTCAGAACTACGTGAGGTACTGTAGTAGGGACGTGAATGTGAAAGAGATGGTGTGGAAGAGAGTGTCTGGATGATGCTCAGCACTATGTGAGGTACTGTAGTATGGCTGTGAATGTGAAAGGGATGGTGTGGAAGAGAGTGTCTGGATGATGCTCAGCACTATGTGAGGTACTGTAGTACGGCTGTGAATGTGAAAGGGATGGTGTGGAAGAGAGTGTCTGGATGATGCTCAGTTCTATGTGAGGTACTGTAGTAGGCACGTGAATGTGAAAGGGACGGTGTGGAAGAGAGTGTCTGGATGATGCTCAGTACTATGTGAGGTACTGTGGTAGGGACGTGAATATAAAGGGTCGGTGTGGAAGAGAGTGTCTGGATGATGCTCAGTACTTTGTGAGGTGGTACGGACGTGAATGTGAAAGGGACGGTGTGGAAGAGAGTGTCTGGATGATGCTCAGTTCTATGTGAGGTACTGTAGTAGGGACGTGAATGTGAAAGGGACGGTGTGGAAGAGAGTGTCTGGATGATGCTCAGTACTTTGTGAGGTGGTACGGACGTGAATGTGATAGGGACGGTGTGGAACAGAGAGTCTGGATGATGCTCAGTACGATGTGAGGTACTATAGTCGGGATGTGAATATGAAAGGGATGGTGTGGACGACAGTGTCTGGATGATGCTCAGTACTATATGAGGTAGTAGGAACTTGAATGTGAAAGGGAGGGTCTGGAAGAGAGTGTCTGGATGATGCTCAGTACTATTTGAGGTACTGCAGTAGGGACGTGAATGTGATAGGGACGGTGTGGAAGAGAGTGTCTGGATGATGCTCAGCACTATGTGAGGTACTGTAGTACGGCTGTGAATGTGAAAGGGATGGTGTGGAAGAGAGTGTCTGGATGATGCTCAGTACTATCTGAGGTACTGTAGTAGTGACGTGAATGTGAAAGGGACGGTGTGGAAGAGAGTGTCTGGACGATGGTCAGTACTATTTGAGGTACTGTAGTAGGGACATGAATGTGAAAGGGACGGTGTGGAAGAGAGTGTCTGGATGATGCTCAGTACTTTGTGAGATGCTGTAGTAGGGACGTGAATGTGAAAGGGACGGTGTGGAAGAGAGTGTCTGGATGATGCTCGGTACTATGTGAGATACTGTTGTAGGGACGTGAATGTGAAAGGGACGGTGTGGAATTGAGTGTCCGGATGATGCTCAGTGCGATGTGAGGTACTGTAGTAGGGACGTGAATTTGAAAGGGATGGTGTGGAAGATAGTGTCTGGATGATGATCAGTACTTTGTGAGGTACTGTCCTAGGGACGTGAATGTGAAAGAGACGGTCTGGAAGAGAGTGTATGGATGATGCTCAGTACTACGTGAGGTACTGTAGTAGGGACGTGAATGTGAAAGGGACGGTCTGGAAGAGAGTGTCTGGATGGTGCTCAGTACTATGTGAGGTACTGTAGTAGGGACGTGAATGTGAAAGGGACGGTGTGGAAGATAGTGTCTGGATGATGGTCAGTACTATGTGACGTGCTATTGTAGGGACGTGAATGTGAAAGAGATGGTGTGGAAGAGAGTGTCTGGATGATGCTCAGTACTTTGTGAGGTCCTGTGGTAGGGACGTGAATGTGAAAGGGGACAGTG
>NW_027275807.1:0-50262 GCF_030028105.1 Mobula birostris
AGGAAGACAGTGAGAGGTGTTAGACAGTAGGACAGTGAGAGCTGAGAGAGAGGATGACAGTTAGAGGTGGGAGAGAGAAAGACAGTGAGAGGTGGGAGAGAGGAAGTCAGTGAGATGTGTGAGAGAGAAAGACAGTGAGAGGTGGGAGAGAGGAAGACAGTGAGTGTTTTGAGAGAGGAAGACAGTGAGAGGTGTGAGAAAGGAGGACAGTGAGAGGTGTGAGAGAGGAAGACAGTGAGAGGTGTGAGAGAGGAAGACTGTGAGAGGTGTGAGAGAGGAAGACAGTGAGAGGTGTGAGAGAGGTAGACAGTGAGAGGTGAGAGAGAGGATGACAGTGAGAGTTCGGAGAGAGGAAGACAGTGAGAGGTGTGGGAGAGGAAGACAGTGAGAGGCGTGAGAGAGGAAGACAGTGAGAGGTGTGAGAGAGGAAGACAGTGAGAGGTGAGAGAGAAGAAGACAGTGAGAGGAGTGAGAGAGGAAGACAGTGAGAGGTGTGAGAGCAGAAGACAGTCAGAAGTGGGAGAGAGGAAGACAGTTAGAGGTGGGAGAGAGGAAGACAGTGAGAGGTGTGAGAGTGGAAGACAGTGAGGGGGTGAGAGAGGAAGACAGTGAGAGGTGGGAGAGAGGAAGACAGTGAGAGGTGAGAGAGAAGAAGACAGTGAGAGGAGTGAGAGAGGAAGACAGTGAGAGGAGTCAAAGAGGAAGACAGTGAGAGGTGTGAGAGAGGAAGACAGTGACAGGTGTGAGAAAGGAAGACAGTGAGAGGTCTGAGAGAGGAAGACAGTGAGAGGTGGGAGAGATGAAGAGCGAGGTGGGAGAGAGAAAGACAGTGAAGGTGTGAGAGAGGAATACAGTGAGAGGTGTGAGAGAGGAATGCAGTGAGAGGTGTGAGAGAGGAAGACAGTGAGAGGTGTGTGAGAGGAAGACAGTAGAGGTAGGAGAGAGGAAGACAGTGAGAGGTGGGAGAGAGGAAGACAGTGAGAGGTGTGAGAGGGGAAGACAGTGAGAGGTGTGAGAGAGGTAGACAGTGAGAGGTGGGAGAGAGGAAGACAGTCAGAGGTGTGAGAGCGGAAGACAGTGAGAGGTGTCAGAGAGGAATACAGTGAGAGGTGTGAGAGAGGAAGACAGTGAGAGGTGCGAGAGAGGAAGACAGTGAGAGGTGAGAGAGAGGATGACAGTGAGAGGTGTGAGAGAGGAAGACAGTGAGAGGTGTGAGAGAGGAAGAGAGTGAGAGGTGTGAGAGCGGAAGACAGTGAGAGGTGTGAGAGAAGAAGACAGTGAGAGGTGTGAGAGAGGAAGACAGTGAGAGGTGTGAGAGAGGAAGACAGTGAGAGGTGTGAGAGAGGAAGACAGTGAGAGGTGTGAGAGAGGAAGTCAGTGAGAGGTGTAAGAGAGGAAGACAGTGAGAGGTGTGAGAGAGACAGTGAGAGGTGTGAGAGAGGAAGACAGTGAGAAGTGGGACAGGGGAAGACAGTGAGAGGTGTGAGAGAGGAAGACAGTGAGAAGTGGGAGAGGGGAAGACAGTGAGAGGTGTGAGAGAGGAAGACAGTGAGAGGAGTGAGAGAGGAAGGCAGTGAGAGGAGTCAGAGTGGAAGACAGTGAGATGTGTGAGAGAGGAAGACAGTGACAGGTGTGAGAAAGGAAGACAGTGAGAGGTCTGAGAGAGGAAGACAGTGAGAGGTGGGAGAGATGAAGAGCGAGGTGGGAGAGAGAAAGACAGTGAAGGTCTGAGAGAGGAAGACAGTGAGAGGTGTAAGAGAGAGGAAGACAGTGAGAGGTGTGAGAGAGGAAGACAGTGAAGGGTGTGAGAGAGGAAGACAGTGAGAGGTGCGAGAGAGGAAGACAGTGAGAGGTGTGAAAGAGGAAGACAGTGAGAGGTGTTAGACAGTAGGACAGTGAGAGCTGAGAGAGAGGATGACAGTTAGAGGTGGGAGAGAGAAAGACAGTGAGAGGTGGGAGAGAGGAAGTCAGTGAGATGTGTGAGAGAGAAAGACAGTGAGAGGTGGGAGAGAGGAAGACAGTGAGTGTTTTGAGAGAGGAAGACAGTGAGAGGTGTGAGAAAGGAGGACAGTGAGAGGTGTGAGAGAGGAAGACAGTGAGAGGTGTGAGAGAGGAAGACTGTGAGAGGTGTGAGAGAGGAAGACAGTGAGAGGTGTGAGAGAGGAAGACAGTGAGAGGTGTGAGAGAGGTAGACAGTGAGAGGTGAGAGAGAGGATGACAGTGAGAGTTCGGAGAGAGGAAGACAGTGAGAGGTGTGGGAGAGGAAGACAGTGAGAGGCGTGAGAGAGGAAGACAGTGAGAGGTGTGAGAGAGGAAGACAGTGAGAGGTGAGAGAGAAGAAGACAGTGAGAGGAGTGAGAGAGGAAGACAGTGAGAGGTGTGAGAGCAGAAGACAGTCAGTGGTGGGAGAGAGGAAGACAGTGAGAGGTGGGAGAGAGGAAGACAGTGAGAGGAAGGAGAGAGGACGACAGTGAGAGGTGTGAGAGAGGAAGACAGTGAGAGGTGTGAGAGAGGAAGACAGTGAGAGGTGGGAGAGACGAAGACAGTAAGAGGTGTGAGAGCGGAAGACAGTGAGAGGTGTCAGAGAGGAAGACAGAGGTATGAGAGAGGAAGACAGTGAGAGGTTTGAGAGAGGAAGACAGTGAGAGGTGTGAGAGAGGAAGACAGTGAGAGTTTGAGAGAGGAAGACAGTGAGAGTTTGAGAGAGGGAGACAGTGAGAGGTGTGAGAGAGGACGACAGTGAGAGGTGTGAGAGGGGAAGACAGTGAGAGGTGTGCGAGAGGAAGACAGTGAGAGGTGAGAGAGAGGATGACAGTGAGAGTTGGGAGAGAGGAAGACAGTGAGAGGTGTGGGAGAGGAAGACAGTGAGAGGCGTGAGAGAGGAAGACAGTGAGAGGTGTGAGAGAGGAAGACAGTGAGAGGTGGGAAAGATGAAGAGAGAGGTGGGAGAGAGGAAGACAGTGAGAGGTGAGAGAGAAGAAGACAGTGAGAGGAGTGAGAGAGGAAGACAGTGAGAGGTGTGAGAGAGGACGATAGTGAGAGGTGTGAGAGGGGAAGACAGTGAGAGGTGTGAGAGAGGAAGACAGTGAGAGGTGTGAGCGGGGAAGACAGTGAGAGGTGTGAGAGAGGAAGACAGTGAGAGGTGTGAGAGAGGAAGACAGTGAGAGGTGTGAGAGAGGAAGTCAGTGAGAGGTGTGAGAGAGGAAGACAGTGAGAGGTGTGAGAGAGACAGTGAGAGGTGTGAGAGAGGAAGACAGTGAGAAGTGGGACAGGGGAAGACAGTGAGAGGTGTGAGAGAGGAAGACAGTGAGAAGTGGGAGAGGGGAAGACCGTGAGAGGTGTGAGAGAGGAAGACAGTGAGAGGTGAGAGAGAAGAAGACAGTGAGAGGAGTCAGTGAGGAAGACAGTGAGAGGTCTGAGAGAGGAAGACAGTGACAGGTGTGAGAAAGGAAGACAGTGAGAGGTCTGAGAGAGGAAGACAGTGAGAGGTGGGAGAGATGAAGAGCGAGGTGGGAGAGAGAAAGACAGTGAAGGTCTGAGAGAGGAAGACAGTGAGAGGTGTGAGAGAGAAAGACAGTGAGAGGTGGGAGAGAGGAAGACAGTGAGTGTTTTGAGAGAGGAAGACAGTGAGAGGTGTGAGAAAGGAGGACAGTGAGAGGTGTGAGAGAGGAAGACAGTGAGAGGTGTGAGAGAGGAAGACTGTGAGAGGTGTGAGAGAGGAAGACAGTGAGAGGTGTGAGAGACGAAGACAGTGAGAGGTGTGAGAGAGGAAGACAGTGAGAGGTGAGAGAGCGGATGACAGTGAGAGTTCGGAGAGAGGAAGACAGTGAGAGGTGTGGGAGAGGAAGACAGTGAGAGGCGTGAGAGAGGAAGACAGTGAGAGGTGTGAGAGAGGAAGACAGTGAGAGGTGATAGAGAAGAAGACAGTGAGAGGAGTGAGAGAGGACGACAGTGTGAGGTGTGAGAGCAGAAGACAGTCAGAGGTGGGAGAGAGGAAGACAGTGAGAGGTGGGAGAGAGGAAGACAGTGAGAGGTGTGAGAGTGGAAGACAGTGAGGGGGGTGAGAGAGGAAGACAGTGAGAGGTGGGAGAGAAGAAGTCAGTGAGAGTTGTGAGAGAGGAATACAGTGAGAGGTGTGACAGAGGACGACAGTGAGAGGTGTGAGAGGGGAAGACAGTGAGAGGTGTGAGAGAGGAAGACAGTGAGAGGTGTGACAGAGGAAGACAGTGAGAGGTGTGAGAGAGGAAGTCAGTGAGAGGTGTGAGAGAGGAAGACAGTGAGAGGTGTGAGAGAGACAGTGAGAGGTGTGAGAGAGGAAGACAGTGAGAAGTGGGACAGGGGAAGACAGTGAGAGGGGTGAGAGAGGAAGACAGTGAGAAGTGGGAGAGGGGAAGACAGTGAGAGGTGTGAGAGAGGAAGACAGTGAGAGGTGAGAGAGAAGAAGACAGTGAGAGGAGTGAGAGAGGAAGACAGTGAGAGGAGTCAGAGAGGAAGACAGTGAGAGTTCTGAGAGAGGAAGACAGTGAGAGGTGTGAGAGAGGAATGCAGTGAGAGGTGTGAGAGAGGAAGACAGTGAGAGGTGTGTGAGAAGAAGACAGTAGAGGTAGGAGAGAGGAAGACAGTGAGAGGTGGGAGAGAGGAAGACAGTGAGAGGTGTGAGAGGGGAAGACAGTGAGAGGTGTGAGAGAGGTAGACAGTGAGATGTGGGAGAGAGGAAGACAGTGAGAGGTGTGAGAGCGGAAGACAGTGAGAGGTGTCAGAGAGGAATACAGTGAGAGGTGTGAGAGAGGAAGACAGTGAGAGGTGCGAGAGAGGAAGACAGTGAGAGGTGAGAGAGAGGATGACAGTGAGAGGTGTGAGAGAGGAAGACAGAGAGAGGTGTGAGAGAGGAACAGAGTGAGAGGTGTGAGAGCGGAAGACAGTGAGAGGTGTGAGAGAGGAAGACAGTGAGAGGTGTGAGAGAGGAAGACAGAGAGAGGTGGGAGAGAGGAAGACAGTGACAGGTCAGAGAGACGATGACAGTGAGAGGTGGGAGAAAGGAAGACAGTGCGAGGGGTGAGAAAGGAGGACAGTGAGAGGTGTGAGAGAGGAAGACAGTGAGAGGTGGGAGAGAGGAAGACAGTGACAGGTCAGAGAGATGATGACAGTGAGAGGTGGGAGAAAGGAAGACAGTGCGAGGTGTGAGAAAGGAGGACAGTGAGAGGTGTGAGTGAGGACGACAGTGAGAGGTGTGAGAGAGGAAGACAGTGAGAAGTGTGGGAGAGGAAGACAGTGAGAGGTGTGAGAGAGGAAGACAGTGAGAGGTGGGAGAGAGGAAGACAGTGACAGGTCAGAGAGATGATGACAGTGAGAGCTGGGAGAAAGGAAGACAGTGCGAGGTGTGAGAAAGGAGCACAGTGAGAGGTGTGAGAGAGGAAGACAGTGAGAGGTGTGAGAGAGGAAGACAGTGAGAGGTGTGAGAGAGGAAGACAGTGAGAGGTGGGAGAGACGAAGACAGTAAGAGGTGTGAGAGCGGAAGACAGTGAGAGGTGTCAGAGAGGAAGACAGTGAGAGGTGTGAGAGAGGAAGACAGTGAGATGTGGGAGAGAGGAAGACAGTGACAGGTCAGTGAGATGATGACAGTGAGAGGTGGGAGAAAGGAAGACAGTGCGAGGTGTGAGAAAGGAGGACAGTGAGAGGCGTGAGAGAGGAAGACAGTGAGAGGAAGGAGAGAGGACGACAGTGAGAGGTGTGAGAGAGGAAGACAGTGAGAGGTGTGAGAGAGGAAGACAGTGAGAGGTGGGAGAGACGAAGACAGTAAGAGGTGTGAGAGCGGAAGACAGTGAGAGGTGTCAGAGAGGAAGACAGAGGTATGAGAGAGGAAGACAGTGAGAGGTTTGAGAGAGGAAGACAGTGAGAGGTGTGAGAGAGGAAGACAGTGAGAGTTTGAGAGAGGAAGACAGTGAGAGTTTGAGAGAGGGAGACAGTGAGAGGTGTGAGAGAGGACGACAGTGAGAGGTGTGAGAGGGGAAGACAGTGAGAGGTGTGCGAGAGGAAGACAGTGAGAGGTGAGAGAGAGGATGACAGTGAGAGTTGGGAGAGAGGAAGACAGTGAGAGGTGTGGGAGAGGAAGACAGTGAGAGGCGTGAGAGAGGAAGACAGTGAGAGGTGTGAGAGAGGAAGACAGTGAGAGGTGGGAAAGATGAAGAGAGAGAGGTGGGAGAGAGGAAGACAGTGAGAGGTGAGAGAGAAGAAGACAGTGAGAGGAGTGAGAGAGGAAGACAGTGAGAGGTGTGAGAGAGGACGATAGTGAGAGGTGTGAGAGGGGAAGACAGTGAGAGGTGTGAGAGAGGAAGACAGTGAGAGGTGTGAGCGGGGAAGACAGTGAGAGGTGTGAGAGAGGAAGACAGTGAGAGGTGTGAGAGAGGAAGACAGTGAGAGGTGTGAGAGAGGAAGTCAGTGAGAGGTGTGAGAGAGGAAGACAGTGAGAGGTGTGAGAGAGACAGTGAGAGGTGTGAGAGAGGAAGACAGTGAGAAGTGGGACAGGGGAAGACAGTGAGAGGTGTGAGAGAGGAAGACAGTGAGAAGTGGGAGAGGGGAAGACCGTGAGAGGTGTGAGAGAGGAAGACAGTGAGAGGTGAGAGAGAAGAAGACAGTGAGAGGAGTCAGTGAGGAAGACAGTGAGAGGTCTGAGAGAGGAAGACAGTGACAGGTGTGAGAAAGGAAGACAGTGAGAGGTCTGAGAGAGGAAGACAGTGAGAGGTGGGAGAGATGAAGAGCGAGGTGGGAGAGAGAAAGACAGTGAAGGTCTGAGAGAGGAAGACAGTGAGAGGTGTGAGAGAGAAAGACAGTGAGAGGTGGGAGAGAGGAAGACAGTGAGTGTTTTGAGAGAGGAAGACAGTGAGAGGTGTGAGAAAGGAGGACAGTGAGAGGTGTGAGAGAGGAAGACAGTGAGAGGTGTGAGAGAGGAAGACTGTGAGAGGTGTGAGAGAGGAAGACAGTGAGAGGTGTGAGAGACGAAGACAGTGAGAGGTGTGAGAGAGGAAGACAGTGAGAGGTGAGAGAGAGGATGACAGTGAGAGTTCGGAGAGAGGAAGACAGTGAGAGGTGTGGGAGAGGAAGACAGTGAGAGGCGTGAGAGAGGAAGACAGTGAGAGGTGTGAGAGAGGAAGACAGTGAGAGGTGATAGAGAAGAAGACAGTGAGAGGAGTGAGAGAGGACGACAGTGTGAGGTGTGAGAGCAGAAGACAGTCAGAGGTGGGAGAGAGGAAGACAGTGAGAGGTGGGAGAGAGGAAGACAGTGAGAGGTGTGAGAGTGGAAGACAGTGAGAGGGGTGAGAGAGGAAGACAGTGAGAGGTGGGAGAGAAGAAGTCAGTGAGAGTTGTGAGAGAGGAATACAGTGAGAGGTGTGACAGAGGACGACAGTGAGAGGTGTGAGAGGGGAAGACAGTGAGAGGTGTGAGAGAGGAAGACAGTGAGAGGTGTGACAGAGGAAGACAGTGAGAGGTGTGAGAGAGGAAGTCAGTGAGAGGTGTGAGAGAGGAAGACAGTGAGAGGTGTGAGAGAGACAGTGAGAGGTGTGAGAGAGGAAGACAGTGAGAAGTGGGACAGGGGAAGACAGTGAGAGGGGTGAGAGAGGAAGACAGTGAGAAGTGGGAGAGGGGAAGACAGTGAGAGGTGTGAGAGAGGAAGACAGTGAGAGGTGAGAGAGAAGAAGACAGTGAGAGGAGTGAGAGAGGAAGACAGTGAGAGGAGTCAGAGAGGAAGACAGTGAGAGTTCTGAGAGAGGAAGACAGTGAGAGGTGTGAGAGAGGAATGCAGTGAGAGGTGTGAGAGAGGAAGACAGTGAGAGGTGTGTGAGAAGAAGACAGTAGAGGTAGGAGAGAGGAAGACAGTGAGAGGTGGGAGAGAGGAAGACAGTGAGAGGTGTGAGAGGGGAAGACAGTGAGAGGTGTGAGAGAGGTAGACAGTGAGATGTGGGAGAGAGGAAGACAGTGAGAGGTGTGAGAGCGGAAGACAGTGAGAGGTGTCAGAGAGGAATACAGTGAGAGGTGTGAGAGAGGAAGACAGTGAGAGGTGCGAGAGAGGAAGACAGTGAGAGGTGAGAGAGAGGATGACAGTGAGAGGTGTGAGAGAGGAAGACAGTGAGAGGTGTGAGAGAGGAAGAGAGTGAGAGGTGTGAGAGCGGAAGACAGTGAGAGGTGTGAGAGAAGAAGACAGTGAGAGGTGTGAGAGAGGAAGACAGTGAGAGGTGTGAGAGAGGAAGACAGTGAGAGGTGTGAGAGCAGAAGACAGTCAGAGGTAGGAGAGAGGAAGACAGTGAGAGGTGGGAGAGAGGAAGACAGTGAGAGGTGGGAGAGAGGAACACAGTGATAGGTGTGAGAGAGGAAGACTGTGAGAGGTGTGAGAGCAGAAGACAGTAACAGGTGTGAGAAAGGAGGACAGTGAGAGGTGTGAGAGAGGAAGGCAGTGAGAGGTGTGAGAGAGGAAGGCAGTGAGAGGTGTGAGAGAGGAAGACAGTAAGAGGTGGGAGAGAGGAAGACAGTGAGAGGTGTAAGAGAGGAAGACAGTGAGAGGTGTGAGAGAGGAAGACTGTGAGAGGTGTGAGCGAGGACGACAATGAGAGGTGTGACAGCGGAAGACAATGAGAGTTGTGAGAGCAGAAGACAGTGACAGGTGGGAGAGATGAAGAGAGAGGTGGGAGACAGAAAGACAGTGAGAGGTGTGAGAGAAGAAGACAGTGAGAGGTTTGAGGGTGGAAGACAGTGCGAGGAGGGAGAGAGGAAGACAGTGAGAGTTTGAGAGAGGAAGACAGTGAGAGTTTGAGAGAGGGAGACAGTGAGAGGTGTGAGAGAGGACGACAGTGAGAGGTGTGAGAGGGGAAGACAGTGAGAGGTGTGCGAGAGGAAGACAGTGAGAGGTGAGAGAGAGGATGACAGTGAGAGTTGGGAGAGAGGAAGACAGTGAGAGGTGTGGGAGAGGAAGACAGTGAGAGGCGTGAGAGAGGAAGACAGTGAGAGGTGTGAGAGAGGAAGACAGTGAGAGGTGAGAGAGAAGAAGACAGTGAAAGGAGAGAGAGAGGAAGACAGTGAGAGGTGTGAGAGCAGAGGACAGTCAGAGGTGGGAGAGAGGAAGACAGTGAGAGGTGGGAGAGAGGAAGACAGTGAGAGGTGTGAGAGTGGAAGACAGTGAGAGGGGTGAGAGAGGAAGACAGTGAGAGGTGGGAGAGAAGAAGTCAGTGAGAGTTGTGAGAGAGGAATACAGTGAGAGGTGCGACAGAGGACGATAGTGAGAGGTGTGAGAGGGGAAGACAGTGAGAGGTGTGAGAGAGGAAGACAGTGAGAGGTGTGAGAGAGGAAGACAGTGAGAGGTGTGAGAGAGGAAGTCAGTGAGAGGTGTGAGAGAGGAAGACAGTGAGAGGAGTGAGAGAGACAGTGAGAGGTGTGAGAGAGGAAGACAGTGAGAAGTGGGACAGGGGAAGACAGTGAGAGGTGTGAGAGAGGAAGACAGTGAGAAGTGGGAGAGGGGAAATCAGTGAGAGGTGTGAGAGAGGAAGACAGTGAGAGGTGTGAGAGAGGACGATAGTGAGAGGTGTGAGAGGGGAAGACAGTGAGAGGTGTGAGAGAGGAAGACAGTGAGAAGTGGGACAGGGGAAGACAGTGAGAGGTGTGAGAGAGGAACACAGTGAGAAGTGGGAGAGGGGAAGACAGTGAGAGGTGTGAGAGAGGAAGACAGTGAGAGGTGAGAGAGAAGAAGACAGTGAGAGGAGTGAGAGAGGAAGACAGTGAGAGGAGTCAGAGAGGAAGACAGTGAGAGGTGTGAGAGAGGAAGACAGTGACAGGTGTGAGAAAGGAAGACAGTGAGAGGTCTGAGAGAGGAAGACAGTGAGAGGTGTAAGAGAGAGGAAGACAGTGAGAGGTGTGAGAGAGGAAGACAGTGAAGGGTGTGAGAGAGGAAGACAGTGAGAGGTGTTAGACAGTAGGACAGTGAGAGCTGAGAGAGAGGATGACAGTTAGAGGTGGGAGAGAGAAAGACAGTGAGAGGTGGGAGAGAGGAAGTCAGTGAGAGGTGTGAGAGAGAAAGACAGTGAGAGGTGGGAGAGAGGAAGACACTGAGTGTTTTGAGAGAGGAAGACAGTGAGAGGTGTGAGAAAGGAGGACAGTGAGAGGTGTGAGAGAGGAAGACAGTGAGAGGTGTGAGAGAGGAAGACTGTGAGAGGTGTGAGAGAGGAAGACAGTGAGAGGTGTGAGAGAGGAAGACAGTGAGAGGTGTGAGAGAGGAAGACAGTGAGAGGTGAGAGAGAGGATGACAGTGAGAGGTGTGGGAGAGGAAGACAGTGAGAGGCGTGAGAGAGGAAGACAGTGAGAGGTGTGAGAGAGGAAGACAGTGAGAGGTGAGAGAGAAGAAGACAGTGAGAGGAGTGAGAGAGGAAGACAGTGAGAGGTGTGAGGGCAGAAGACAGTCAGAGGTGGGAGAGAGGAAGACAGTGAGAGGTGAGAGAGAAGAAGACAGTGAGAGGAGTGAGAGAGGAAGACAGTGAGAGGGGTGAGAGCAGAAGACAGTCAGAGGTGGGAGAGAGGAAGACAGTGAGAGGTGGGAGAGAGGAAGACAGTGAGAGGTGTGAGAGTGGAAGACAGTGAGAGGGGTGAGAGAGGAAGACAGTGAGAGGTGGGAGAGAAGAAGTCAGTGAGAGTTGTGAGAGAGGAATACAGTGAGAGGTGTGACAGAGGACGACAGTGAGAGGTGTGAGAGGGGAAGAAAGTGAGAGGTGTGAGAGAGGAAGACAGTGAGAGGTGTGAGAGAGGAAGACAGTGAGAGGTGTGAGAGTGGAAGACAGTGAGAGGGGTGAGAGAGGAAGACAGTGAGAGGTGGGAGAGAAGAAGTCAGTGAGAGTTGTGAGAGAGGAATACAGTGAGAGGTGTGACAGAGGACGACAGTGAGAGGTGTGAGAGGGGAAGAAAGTGAGAGGTGTGAGAGAGGAAGACAGTGAGAGGTGTGAGAGAGGAAGACAGTGAGAAGTGGGACAGGGGAAGACAGTGAGAGGGGTGAGAGAGGAAGACAGTGAGAAGTGGGAGAGGGGAAGACAGTGAGAGGTGTGAGAGAGGAAGACAGTGAGAGGTGAGAGAGAAGAAGACAGTGAGAGGAGTGAGAGAGGAAGACAGTGAGAGGAGTCAGAGAGAAAGACAGTGAGAGGTGTGAGAGAGGAAGACAGTGACAGGTGTGAGAAAGGAAGACAGTGAGAGGTCTGAGAGAGGAAGACAGTGAGAGGTGGGAGAGATGAAGAGCGAGGTGGGAGAGAGAAAGACAGTGAAGGTGTGAGAGAGGAATACAGTGAGAGGTGTGAGAGAGGAATGCAGTGAGAGGTGTGAGAGAGGAAGACAGTGAGAGGTGTGTGAGAAGAAGACAGTAGAGGTAGGAGAGAGGAAGACAGTGAGAAGTGTGAGAGCGGAAGACAGTGAGAGGTGTGAGAGAGGAACACAGTGAGAGTTGTGAGAGAGGAAGACAGTGAGAGGTGTGAGAGAGGAAGACAGTGAGAGGTGTGAGAGCAGAAGACAGTCAGAGGTGGGAGAGAGGAAGACAGTGAGAGGTGGGAGAGAGGAAGACAGTGAGAGGTGGGAGAGAGGAACACTGTGATAGGTGTGAGAGAGGAAGACTGTGAGAGGTGTGAGAGCAGAGGACAGTAACAGGTGTGAGAAAGGAGGACAGTGAGAGGTGTGAGAGAGGAAGACTGTGAGAGGTGTCAGAGAGGAATACAGTGAGAGGTGTGAGAGAAGAAGACAGTGAGAGGTGTGAGAGAGGAAGACAGTGAGAGGTGTGAGAGTGGAAGACAGTAAGAGGTGGGAGAGAGGAAGACAGTGAGAGGTGTAAGAGGGGAAGACAGTGAGAGGTGTGAGAGAGGAAGACTGTGAGAGGTGTGAGAGAGGACGAGAATGAGAGATGTGAGAGAGGAAGACAGTGAGAGGTGTGAGAGAGGAAGACAGTGAGAGGTGGGAGAGAGGAAGACAGTGAGAGTTGTGAGAGCAGAAGACAGTGACAGGTGGGAGAGATGAAGAGAGAGGTGGGAGACAGAAAGACAGTGAGAGGTGAGAGAGAGGAAGACAGTGAGAGGTTTG
This sequence comes from Mobula birostris, assembly GCF_030028105.1. NCBI lineage: Eukaryota > Metazoa > Chordata > Chondrichthyes > Myliobatiformes > Myliobatidae > Mobula > Mobula birostris. Next base: position 12,094 of record NW_027275807.1, read on the forward strand.
AGGGAGGAAGACAGTGCGAGGAGGGAAAGAGGAAGACAGTGAGAGTTTGAGAGAGAAAGACAGTGAGAGTTTGAGAGAGGGAGACAGTGAGAGGTGTGAGAGAGGACGACAGTGAGAGGTGTGAGAAGGGAAGATAGTGAGAGGTGTGCGAGAGGAAGACAGTGAGAGGTGAGAGAGAGGATGACAGTGAGAGTTGGCAGAGAGGAAGACAGTGAGAGGTGTGGGAGAGGAAGACAGTGAGAGGCGTGAGAGAGGAAGACAGTGAGAGGTGTGAGAGAGGAAGACAGTGAGAGGTGTGAGAGAAGACTACAGTGAGAGGTGTGAGAGAGGAAGACAGTGAGAGGTGTGAGAGAGGAAGACAGTGAGAGGTGTGAGAGCAGAAGACAGTCAGAGGTGGGAGAGAGGAAGACAGTGAGAGGTGGGAGAGAGGAAGACAGTGAGAGGTGGGAGAGAGGAAGACAGTGAGAGGTGTGGGAGAGGAAGACAGTGAGAGGCGTGAGAGAGGAAGACAGTGAGAGGTGTGAGAGAGGAAGACAGTGAGAGGTGTGAGAGAAGAAGACAGTGAGAGGTGTGAGAGAGGAAGACAGTGAGAGGTGTGAGAGAGGAAGACAGTGAGAGGTGTGAGAGCAGAAGACAGTCAGAGGTGGGAGAGAGGAAGACAGTGAGAGGTGGGAGAGAGGAAGACAGTGAGAGGTGGGAGAGAGGAACACAGTGATAGGTGTGAGAGAGGAAGACTGTGAGAGGTGTGAGAGCAGAAGACAGTAACAGGTGTGAGAAAGGAGGACAGTGAGAGGTGTGAGAGAGGAAGGCAGTGAGAGGTGTGAGAGAGGAAGACAGTAAGAGGTGGGAGAGAGGAAAACAGTGAGAGGTGTAAGAGAGGAAGACAGTGAGAGGTGTGAGAGAGGAAGACTGTGAGAGGTGTGAGAGAGAACGACAATGAGAGGTGTGGGAGAGGAAGACAGTGAGAGGCGTGAGAGAGGAAGACAGTGAGAGGTGTGAGAGAGGAAGACAGTGAGAGGTGTGAGAGAAGACTACAGTGAGAGGTGTGAGAGAGGAAGACAGTGAGAGTTGTGAGAGAGGAAGACAGTGAGAGGTGTGAGAGCAGAAGACAGTCAGAGGTGGGAGAGAGGAAGACAGTGAGAGGTGGGAGAGAGGAAGACAGTGAGAGGTGGGAGAGAGGAAGACAGTGAGAGGTGTGGGAGAGGAAGACAGTGAGAGGCGTGAGAGAGGAAGACAGTGAGAGGTGTGAGAGAGGAAGACAGTGAGAGGTGTGAGAGAAGAAGACAGTGAGAGGTGTGAGAGAGGAAGACAGTGAGAGGTGTGAGAGAGGAAGACAGTGAGAGGTGTGAGAGCAGAAGACAGTCAGAGGTGGGAGAGAGGAAGACAGTGAGAGGTGGGAGAGAGGAAGACAGTGAGAGGTGGGAGAGAGGAACACAGTGATAGGTGTGAGAGAGGAAGACTGTGAGAGGTGTGAGAGCAGAAGACAGTAACAGGTGTGAGAAAGGAGGACAGTGAGAGGTGTGAGAGAGGAAGGCAGTGAGAGGTGTGAGAGAGGAAGACAGTAAGAGGTGGGAGAGAGGAAAACAGTGAGAGGTGTGAGAGAGGAAGACTGTGAGAGGTGTGAGAGAGAACGACAATGAGAGGTGTGAGAGAGGAAGACAGTGAGAGGTGGGAGAGAGGAAGACAGTGAGAGTTGTGAGAGCAGAAGACAGTGACAGGTGGGAGAGATGAAGAGAGAGGTGGGAGACAGAAAGACAGTGAGAGGTGTGAGAGAGGAAGACAGTGAGAGTTTGAGAGAGGAAGACAGTGAGAATTTGAGAGAGGGAGACAGTGAGAGGTGTGAGAGAGGACGACAGTGAGAGGTGTGAGAGGGGAAGACAGTGAGAGGTGTGCGAGAGGAAGACAGTGAGAGGTGAGAGAGAGGATGACAGTGAGAGTTGGGAGAGAGGAAGACAGTGAGAGGTGCGGGAGAGGAAGACAGTGAGAGGCGTGAGAGAGGAAGACAGTGAGAGGTGTGAGAGAGGAAGACAGTGAGAGGTGAGAGAGAAGAAGACAGTGAGAGTAGAGAGAGAGGAAGACAGTGAGAGGTGTGAGAGCAGAAGACAGTCAGAGGTGGGAGAGAGGAAGATAGTGAGAGGTGGGAGAGAGGAAGACAGTGAGAGGTGTGAGAGTGGAAGACAGTGAGAGGGGTGAGAGAGGAAGACAGTGAGAGGTGGGAGAGAAGAAGTCAGTGAGAGTTGTGAGAGAGGAATACAGTGAGAGGTGTGACAGAGGACGATAGTGAGAGGTGTGAGAGGGGAAGACAGTGAGAGGTGTGAGAGAGGAAGACAGTGAGAGGTGTGAGAGAGGAAGACAGTGAGAGGTGTGAGAGAGGAAGTCAGTGAGAGGTGTGAGAGAGGAAGACAGTGAGAGGTGTGAGAGAGACAGTGAGAGGTGTGAGAGAGGAAGACAGTGAGAAGTGGGACAGGGGAAGACAGTGAGAGGTGTGAGAGAGGAAGACAGTGAGAAGTGGGAGAGGGGAAGACAGTGAGAGGTGTGAGAGAGGAAGACAGTGAGAGGTGAGAGAGAATAAGACAGTGAGAGGAGTGAGAGAGGAAGACAGTGAGAGGTGTGAGAGAGGACAATAGTGAGAGGTGTGAGAGGGGAGGACAGTGAGAGGTGTGAGAGAGGAAGACAGTGAGAGGTGTGAGAGGGGAAGACAGTGAGAGGTGTGAGAGAGGAAGACAGTGAGAGGTGTGAGAGAGGAAGACAGTGAGAGGTGTGAGAGAGGAAGTCAGTGAGAAGTGTGAGAGAGGAAGACAGTGAGAGGTGTGAGAGAGACAGTGAGAGGTGTGAGAGAGGAAGACAGTGAGAAGTGGGACAGGGGAAGACAGTGAGAGGTGTGAGAGAGGAAGACAGTGAGAAGTGGGAGAGGGGAAGACAGTGAGAGGTGTGAGAGAGGAAGACAGTGAGAAGTGGGAGAGGGGAAGACAGTGAGAGGTGTGAGAGAGGAAGACAGTGAGAGGTGAGAGAGAATAAGACAGTGAGAGGAGTGAGAGAGGAAGACAGTGAGAGGTGTGAGAGAGGACGATAGTGAGAGGTGTGAGAGGGGAGAACAGTGAGAGGTGTGAGAGAGGAAGACAGTGAGAGGTGTGAGAGGGGAAGACAGTGAGAGGTGTGAGAGAGGAAGACAGTGAGAGGTGTGAGAGGGGAAGACAGTGAGAGGTGTGAGAGAGGAAGTCAGTGAGAGGTGTGAGAGAGGAAGACAGTGAGAGGTGTGAGAGAGACAGTTAGAGGTGTGAGAGAGGAAGACAGTGAGAAGTGGGACAGGGGAAGACAGTGAGAGGTGTGAGAGAGGAAGACAGTGAGAAGTGGGAGAGGGGAAGACAGTGAGAGGTGTGAGAGAGGAAGACAGTGAGAGGAGTGAGAGAGGAAGACAGTGAGAGGAGTCAGAGTGGAAGACAGTGAGAGGTGTGAGAGAGGAAGACAGTGACAGGTGTGAGAAAGGAAGACAGTGAGAGGTCTGAGAGAGGAAGACAGTGAGAGGTGTGCGAGAGGAAGACAGTGAGAGGTGTGAGAGAGGAAGTCAGTGAGAGGTGTGAGAGAGGAAGACAGTGAGAGGTGTGAGAGAGACAGTGAGAGGTGTGAGAGAGGAAGACAGTGAGAAGTGGGAGAGGGGAAGACAGTGAGAGGTGTGAGAGAGGAAGACAGTGAGAGGTGAGAGAGAATAAGACAGTGAGAGGAGTGAGAGAGGAAGACAGTGAGAGGTGTGAGAGAGGACGATAGTGAGAGGTGTGAGAGGGGAGGACAGTGAGAGGTGTGAGAGAGGAAGACAGTGAGAGGTGTGAGAGGGGAAGACAGTGAGAGGTGTGAGAGAGGAAGACAGTGAGAGGTGTGAGAGAGGAAGACAGTGAGAGGTGTGAGAGAGGAAGTCAGTGAGAGGTGTGAGAGAGGAAGACAGTGAGAAGTGGGAGAGGGGAAGACAGTGAGAGTTGTGAGAGAGGAAGACAGTGAGAGGAGTGAGAGAGGAAGACAGTGAGAGGAGTCAGAGTGGAAGACAGTGAGAGGTGTGAGAGAGGAAGACAGTGACAGGTGTGAGAAAGGAAGACAGTGAGAGGTCTGAGAGAGGAAGACAGTGAGAGGTGGGAGAGATGAAGAGCGAGGTGGGAGAGAGAAAGACAGTGAAGGTCTGAGAGAGGAAGACAGTGAGAGGTGTAAGAGAGAGGAAGACAGTGAGAGGTGTGAGAGAGGAAGACAGTGAAGGGTGTGAGAGAGGAAGACAGTGAGAGGTGTGAGAGAGGAAGACAGTGAGAGGTGTGAAAGAGGAAGACAGTGAGAGGTGTTAGACAGTAGGACAGTGAGAGCTGAGAGAGAGGATGACAGTTAGAGGTGGGAGAGAGAAAGACAGTGAGAGGTGGGAGAGAGGAAGTCAGTGAGATGTGTGAGAGAGAAAGACAGTGAGAGGTGGGAGAGAGGAAGACAGTGAGTGTTTTGAGAGACGAAGACAGTGAGAGGTGTGAGAAAGGAGGACAGTGAGAGGTGTGAGATAGGAAGACAGTGAGAGGTGTGAGAGAGGAAGACTGTGAGAGGTGTGAGAGAGGAAGACAGTGAGAGGTGTGAGAGAGGAAGACAGTGAGAGGTGTGAGAGAGGTAGACAGTGAGAGGTGAGAGAGAGGATGACAGTGAGAGTTCGGAGAGAGGAAGACAGTGAGAGGTGTGGGAGAGGAAGACAGTGAGAGGCGTGAGAGAGGAAGACAGTGAGAGGTGTGAGAGAGGAAGACAGTGAGAGGTGAGAGAGAAGAAGACAGTGAGAGGAGTGAGAGAGGAAGACAGTGAGAGGTGTGAGAGCAGAAGACAGTCAGAGGTGGGAGAGAGGAAGACAGTGAGAGGTGGGAGAGAGGAAGACAGTGAGAGGTGTGAGAGTGGAAGACAGTGAGAGGGGTGAGAGAGGAAGACAGTGAGAGGTGGGAGAGAAGAAGTCAGTGAGAGTTGTGAGAGAGGAATACAGTGAGAGGTGTGACAGAGGACGACAGTGAGAGGTGTGAGAGGGGAAGACAGTGAGAGGTGTGAGAGAGGAAGACAGTGAGAGGTGAGAGAGAAGAAGACAGTGAGAGGAGTGAGAGAGGAAGACAGTGAGAGGAGTCAGAGAGGAGGACAGTGAGAGGTGTGAGAGAGGAAGACAGTGACAGGTGTGAGAAAGGAAGACAGTGAGAGGTCTGAGAGAGGAAGACAGTGAGAGGTGGGAGAGATGAAGAGCGAGGTGGGAGAGAGAAAGACAGTGAAGGTGTGAGAGAGGAATACAGTGAGAGGTGTGAGAGAGGAATGCAGTGAGAGGTGTGAGAGAGGAAGACAGTGAGAGGTGTGTGAGAGGAAGACAGTACAGGTAGGAGAGAGGAAGACAGTGAGAGGTGGGAGAGAGGAAGACAGTGAGAGGTGTGAGAGGGGAAGACAGTGAGAGGTGTGAGAGAGGTAGACAGTGAGAGGTGGGAGAGAGGAAGACAGTCAGAGGTGTGAGAGCGGAAGACAGTGAGAGGTGTCAGAGAGGAATACAGTGAGAGGTGTGAGAGAGGAAGACAGTGAGAGGTGCGAGAGAGGAAGACAGTGAGAGGTGAGAGAGAGGATGACAGTGAGAGGTGTGAGAGAGGAAGACAGTGAGAGGTGTGAGAGAGGAAGAGAGTGAGAGGTGTGAGAGCGGAAGACAGTGAGAGGTGTGAGAGAAGAAGACAGTGAGAGGTGTGAGAGTGGAAGACAGTGAGAGGTGTGAGAGAGGAAGACAGTGAGAGGTGTGAGAGAGGAAGACAGTGAGAGGTGTGAGAGAGGAAGTCAGTGAGAGGTGTGAGAGAGGAAGACAGTGAGAGGTGTGAGAGAGACAGTGAGAGGTGTGAGAGAGGAAGACAGTGAGAAGTGGGACAGGGGAAGACAGTGAGAGGTGTGAGAGAGGAAGACAGTGAGAAGTGGGAGAGGGGAAGACAGTGAGAGGTGTGAGAGAGGAAGACAGTGAGAGGAGTGAGAGAGGAAGACAGTGAGAGGAGTCAGAGTGGAAGACAGTGAGATGTGTGAGAGAGGAAGACAGTGACAGGTGTGAGAAAGGAAGACAGTGAGAGGTCTGAGAGAGGAAGACAGTGAGAGGTGGGAGAGATGAAGAGCGAGGTGGGAGAGAGAAAGACAGTGAAGGTCTGAGAGAGGAAGACAGTGAGAGGTGTAAGAGAGAGGAAGACAGTGAGAGGTGTGAGAGGGGAAGACAGTGAAGGGTGTGAGAGAGGAAGACAGTGAGAGGTGCGAGAGAGGAAGACAGTGAGAGGTGTGAAAGAGGAAGACAGTGAGAGGTGTTAGACAGTAGGACAGTGAGAGCTGAGAGAGAGGATGACAGTTAGAGGTGGGAGAGAGAAAGACAGTGAGAGGTGGGAGAGAGGAAGTCAGTGAGATGTGTGAGAGAGAAAGACAGTGAGAGGTGGGAGAGAGGAAGACAGTGAGTGTTTTGAGAGAGGAAGACAGTGAGAGGTGTGAGAAAGGAGGACAGTGAGAGGTGTGAGAGAGGAAGACAGTGAGAGGTGTGAGAGAGGAAGACTGTGAGAGGTGTTTGAGAGGAAGACAGTGAGAGGTGTGAGAGAGGAAGACAGTGAGAGGTGTGAGAGAGGTAGACAGTGAGAGGTGAGAGAGAGGATGACAGTGAGAGTTCGGAGAGAGGAAGACAGTGAGAGGTGTGGGAAAGGAAGACAGTGAGAGGCGTGAGAGAGGAAGACAGTGAGAGGTGTGAGAGAGGAATACAGTGAGAGGTGTGACAGAGGACGACAGTGAGAGGTGTGAGAGGGGAAGACAGTGAGAGGTGTGAGAGAAGAAGACAGTGAGAGGTGTGAGAGAGGAAGACAGTGAGAGGTGTGAGAGAGGAAGTCAGTGAGAGGTGTGAGAGAGGAAGACAGTGAGAGGTGTGAGAGAGACAGTGAGAGGTGTGAGAGAGGAAGACAGTGAGAAGTGGGACAGGGGAAGACAGTGAGAGGGGTGAGAGAGGAAGACAGTGAGAAGTGGGAGAGGGGAAGACAGTGAGAGGTGTGAGAGAGGAAGACAGTGAGAGGTGAGAGAGAAGAAGACAGTGAGAGCAGTGAGAGAGGAAGACAGTGAGAGGAGTCAAGGAGGAAGACAGTGAGAGGTGTGAGAGAGGAAGACAGTGACAGGTGTGAGAAAGGAAGACAGTGAGAGGTCTGAGAGAGGAAGACAGTGAGAGGTGGGAGAGATGAAGGGCGAGGTGGGAGAGAGAAAGACAGTGAAGGTGTGAGAGAGGAATACAGTGAGAGGTGTGAGAGAGGAATGCAGTGAGAGGTGTGAGAGAGGAATAGAGTGAGAGGTGTGTGAGAGGAAGGCAGTAGAGGTAGGAGAGAGGAGAACAGTGAGAGGTGGGAGAGAGGAAGACAGTGAGAGGTGTGAGAGGGGAAGACAGTGAGAGGTGTGAGAGAGGTAGACAGTGAGAGGTGGGAGAGAGGAAGACAGTGAGAGGTGTGAGAGCGGAAGACTGTGAGAGGTGTCAGAGAGGAATACAGTGAGAGGTGTGAGAGAAGAAGACAGTGAGAGGTGTGAGAGAGGAAGACAGTGAGAGGTGTGAGAGAGGAAGACTGTGAGAGGTGTGAGAGCAGAAGACAGTCAGAGGTGGGAGAGAGGAAGACAGTGAGAGGTGTGAGAGAGGAAGACAGTGAGAGGTGTGAGAGAGGAAGTCAGTGAGAGGTGTGAGAGAGGAAGACAGTGAGAGGTGTGAGAGAGACAGTGAGAGGTGTGAGAGAGGAAGACAGTGAGAAGTGGGAGAGGGGAAGACAGTGAGAGGTGTGAGAGAGGAAGACAGTGAGAGGTGAGAGAGAATAAGACAGTGATAGGAGTGAGAGAGGAAGACAGTGAGAGGTGTGAGAGAGGACGATAGTGAGAGGTGTGAGAGGGGAGGACAGTGAGAGGTGTGAGAGAGGAAGACAGTGAGAGGTGTGAGAGGGGAAGACAGTGAGAGGTGTGAGAGAGGAAGACAGTGAGAGGTGTGAGAGAGGAAGACAGTGAGAGGTGTGAGAGAGGAAGTCAGTGAGAGGTGTGAGAGAGGTAGACAGTGAGAGGTGTGAGAGAGACAGTGATAGGTGTGAGAGAGGAAGTCAGTGAGAAGTGGGACAGGGGAAGACAGTGAGAGGTGTGAGAGAGGAAGACAGTGAGAAGTGGGAGAGGGGAAGACATTGAGAGTTGTGAGAGAGGTAGACAGTGAGAGGAGTGAGAGAGGAAGACAGTGAGAGGAGTCAGAGTGGAAGACAGTGAGAGGTGTGAGAGAGGAAGACAGTGACAGGTGTGAGAAAGGAAGACAGTGAGAGGTCTGAGAGAGGAAGACAGTGAGAGGTGGGAGAGATGAAGAGCGAGGTGGGAGAGAGAAAGACAGTGAAGGTCTGAGAGAGGAAGACAGTGAGAGGTGTAAGAGAGAGGAAGACAGTGAGAGGTGTGAGAGAGGAAGACAGTGAAGGGTGTGAGAGAGGAAGACAGTGAGAGGTGTGAGAGAGGAAGACAGTGAGAGGTGTGAAAGAGGAAGACAGTGAGAGGTGTTAGACAGTAGGACAGTGAGAGCTGAGAGAGAGGATGACAGTTAGAGGTGGGAGAGAGAAAGACAGTGAGAGGTGGGAGAGAGGAAGTCAGTGAGATGTGTGAGAGAGAAAGACAGTGAGAGGTGGGAGAGAGGAAGACAGTGAGTGTTTTGAGAGAGGAAGACAGTGAGAGGTGTGAGAAAGGAGGACAGTGAGAGGTGTGAGAGAGGAAGACAGTGAGAGGTGTGAGAGAGGAAGACTGTGAGAGGTGTGAGAGAGGAAGACAGTGAGAGGTGTGAGAGAGGTAGACAGTGAGAGGTGAGAGAGAGGATGACAGTGAGAGTTCGGAGAGAGGAAGACAGTGAGAGGTGTGGGAGAGGAAGACAGTGAGAGGCGTGAGAGAGGAAGACAGTGAGAGGTGTGAGAGAGGAAGACAGTGAGAGGTGAGAGAGAAGAAGACAGTGAGAGGAGTGAGAGAGGAAGACAGTGAGAGGTGTGAGAGCAGAAGACAGTCAGAAGTGGGAGAGAGGAAGACAGTTAGAGGTGGGAGAGAGGAAGACAGTGAGAGGTGTGAGAGTGGAAGACAGTGAGGGGGTGAGAGAGGAAGACAGTGAGAGGTGGGAGAGAGGAAGACAGTGAGAGGTGAGAGAGAAGAAGACAGTGAGAGGAGTGAGAGAGGAAGACAGTGAGAGGAGTCAAAGAGGAAGACAGTGAGAGGTGTGAGAGAGGAAGACAGTGACAGGTGTGAGAAAGGAAGACAGTGAGAGGTCTGAGAGAGGAAGACAGTGAGAGGTGGGAGAGATGAAGAGCGAGGTGGGAGAGAGAAAGACAGTGAAGGTGTGAGAGAGGAATACAGTGAGAGGTGTGAGAGAGGAATGCAGTGAGAGGTGTGAGAGAGGAAGACAGTGAGAGGTGTGTGAGAGGAAGACAGTAGAGGTAGGAGAGAGGAAGACAGTGAGAGGTGGGAGAGAGGAAGACAGTGAGAGGTGTGAGAGGGGAAGACAGTGAGAGGTGTGAGAGAGGTAGACAGTGAGAGGTGGGAGAGAGGAAGACAGTCAGAGGTGTGAGAGCGGAAGACAGTGAGAGGTGTCAGAGAGGAATACAGTGAGAGGTGTGAGAGAGGAAGACAGTGAGAGGTGCGAGAGAGGAAGACAGTGAGAGGTGAGAGAGAGGATGACAGTGAGAGGTGTGAGAGAGGAAGACAGTGAGAGGTGTGAGAGAGGAAGAGAGTGAGAGGTGTGAGAGCGGAAGACAGTGAGAGGTGTGAGAGAAGAAGACAGTGAGAGGTGTGAGAGAGGAAGACAGTGAGAGGTGTGAGAGAGGAAGACAGTGAGAGGTGTGAGAGAGGAAGACAGTGAGAGGTGTGAGAGAGGAAGTCAGTGAGAGGTGTAAGAGAGGAAGACAGTGAGAGGTGTGAGAGAGACAGTGAGAGGTGTGAGAGAGGAAGACAGTGAGAAGTGGGACAGGGGAAGACAGTGAGAGGTGTGAGAGAGGAAGACTTTGAGAAGTGGGAGAGGGGAAGACAGTGAGAGGTGTGAGAGAGGAAGACAGTGAGAGGAGTGAGAGAGGAAGGCAGTGAGAGGAGTCAGAGTGGAAGACAGTGAGATGTGTGAGAGAGGAAGACAGTGACAGGTGTGAGAAAGGAAGACAGTGAGAGGTCTGAGAGAGGAAGACAGTGAGAGGTGGGAGAGATGAAGAGCGAGGTGGGAGAGAGAAAGACAGTGAAGGTCTGAGAGAGGAAGACAGTGAGAGGTGTAAGAGAGAGGAAGACAGTGAGAGGTGTGAGAGAGGAAGACAGTGAAGGGTGTGAGAGAGGAAGACAGTGAGAGGTGCGAGAGAGGAAGACAGTGAGAGGTGTGAAAGAGGAAGACAGTGAGAGGTGTTAGACAGTAGGACAGTGAGAGCTGAGAGAGAGGATGACAGTTAGAGGTGGGAGAGAGAAAGACAGTGAGAGGTGGGAGAGAGGAAGTCAGTGAGATGTGTGAGAGAGAAAGACAGTGAGAGGTGGGAGAGAGGAAGACAGTGAGTGTTTTGAGAGAGGAAGACAGTGAGAGGTGTGAGAAAGGAGGACAGTGAGAGGTGTGAGAGAGGAAGACAGTGAGAGGTGTGAGAGAGGAAGACTGTGAGAGGTGTGAGAGAGGAAGACAGTGAGAGGTGTGAGAGAGGAAGACAGTGAGAGGTGTGAGAGAGGTAGACAGTGAGAGGTGAGAGAGAGGATGACAGTGAGAGTTCGGAGAGAGGAAGACAGTGAGAGGTGTGGGAGAGGAAGACAGTGAGAGGCGTGAGAGAGGAAGACAGTGAGAGGTGTGAGAGAGGAAGACAGTGAGAGGTGAGAGAGAAGAAGACAGTGAGAGGAGTGAGAGAGGAAGACAGTGAGAGGTGTGAGAGCAGAAGACAGTCAGTGGTGGGAGAGAGGAAGACAGTGAGAGGTGGGAGAGAGGAAGACAGTGAGAGGTGTGAGAGTGGAAGACAGTGAGAGGGGTGAGAGAGGAAGACAGTGAGAGGTGGGAGAGAAGAAGTCAGTGAGAGTTGTGAGAGAGGAATACAGTGAGAGGTGTGACAGAGGACGACAGTGAGAGGTGTGAGAGGGGAAGACAGTGAGAGGTGTGAGAGAGGAAGACAGTGAGAGGTGTGAGAGAGGAAGACAGTGAGAGGTGTGAGAGAGGAAGTCAGTGAGAGGTGTGAGAGAGGAAGACAGTGAGAGGTGTGAGAGAGACAGTGAGAGGTGTGAGAGAGGAAGACAGTGAGAAGTGGGACAGGGGAAGACAGTGAGAGGGGTGAGAGAGGAAGACAGTGAGAAGTGGGAGAGGGGAAGACAGTGAGAGGTGTGAGAGAGGAAGACAGTGAGAGGTGAGAGAGAAGAAGACAGTGAGAGCAGTGAGAGAGGAAGACAGTGAGAGGAGTCAAGGAGCAAGACAGTGAGAGGTGTGAGAGAGGAAGACAGTGACAGGTGTGAGAAAGGAAGACAGTGAGAGGTCTGAGAGAGGAAGACAGTGAGAGGTGGGAGAGATGAAGAGCGAGGTGCGAGAGAGAAAGACAGTGAAGGTGTGAGAGAGGAATACAGTGAGAGGTGTGAGAGAGGAATGCAGTGAGAGGTGTGAGAGAGGAAGACAGTGAGAGGTGTGTGAGAGGAAGACAGTAGAGGTAGGAGAGAGGAGAACAGTGAGAGGTGGGAGAGAGGAAGACAGTGAGAGGTGTGAGAGGGGAAGACAGTGAGAGGTGTGAGAGAGGTAGACAGTGAGAGGTGGGAGAGAGGAAGACAGTGAGAGGTGTGAGAGCGGAAGACAGTGAGAGGTGTTAGAGAGGAATACAGTGAGAGGTGTGAGAGAGGAAGACAGTGAGAGGTGCGAGAGAGGAAGACAGTGAGAGGTGAGAGAGAGGATGACAGTGAGAGGTGTGAGAGAGGAAGACAGTGAGAGGTGTGAGAGAGGAAGAGAGTGAGAGGTGTGAGAGCGGAAGACAGTGAGAGGTGTGAGAGAAGAAGACAGTGAGAGGTGTCAGAGAGGAAGACAGTGAGAGGTGTGAGAGAGGAAGACTGTGAGAGGTGTGAGAGCAGAAGACAGTCAGAGGTGGGAGAGAGGAAGACAGTGAGAGGTGGGAGAGAGGAAGACAGTGAGAGGTGGGAGAGAGAAAGACTGTGAGAGGTGTGAGAGAGGACGACAATGAGAGGTGTGAGTGGGGATGACAGTGAGAGGTGTGCGAGAGGAAGACAGTGAGAGGTGAGAGAGAGGATGACAGTGAGAGTTGGGAGAGAGGAAGACAGTGAGAGGTGTGGGAGAGGAAGACAGTGAGAGGTGAGAGAGAAGAAGACAGTGAGAGGAGAGAGAGAGGAAGACAGTGAGAGGTGGGAGAGAGGACGACAGTGAGAGGTGGGAGAGAGGAAGACAGTGAGAGGTGTGAGAGTGGAAGACAGTGAGAGGGGTGAGAGAGGAAGACAGTGAGAGGTGGGAGAGAAGAAGTCAGTGAAAGTTGTGAGAGAGGAATACAGTGAGAGGTGTGACAGAGGACGATAGTGAGAGGTGTGAGAGGGGAAGACAGTGAGAGGTGTGAGAGAGGAAGACAGTGAGAGGTGTGAGAGAGGAAGACAGTGAGAGGTGTGAGAGAGACAGTGAGAGGTGTGAGAGAGGAAGACAGTGAGAAGTGGGACAGGGGAAGACAGTGAGAGGTGGGAGAGAGGAAGACAGTGAGAGGTGTGAGAGTGGAAGACAGTGAGAGGGGTGAGAGAGGAAGACAGTGAGAGGTGTGAGAGAGGAAGACAGTGAAGGGTGTGAGAGAGGAAGACAGTGAGAGGTGTGAGAGAGGAAGACAGTGAGAGGTGTGAAAGAGGAAGACAGTGAGAGGTGTTAGACAGTAGGACAGTGAGAGCTGAGAGAGAGGATGACAGTTAGAGGTGGGAGAGAGAAAGACAGTGAGAGGTGGGAGAGAGGAAGTCAGTGAGAGGTGTGAGAGAGAAAGACAGTGAGAGGTGGGAGAGAGGAAGACAGTGAGTGTTTTGAGAGAGGAAGACAGTGAGAGGTGTGAGAAAGGAGGACAGTGAGAGGTGTGAGAGAGGAAGACAGTGAGAGGTGTGAGAGAGGAAGACTGTGAGAGGTGTGAGAGAGGAAGACAGTGAGAGGTGTGAGAGAGGAAGACAGTGAGAGGTGTGAGAGAGGAAGACAGTGAGAGGTGAGAGAGAGGATGACTGTGAGAGTTCGGAGAGAGGAAGACAGTGAGAGGTGTGGGAGAGGAAGACAGTGAGAGGCGTGAGAGAGGAAGACAGTGAGAGGTGTGAGAGAGGAAGACAGTGAGAGGTGAGAGAGAAGAAGACAGTGAGAGGAGTGAGAGAGGAAGACAGTGAGAGGTGTGAGAGCAGAAGACAGTCAGAGGTGGGAGAGAGGAAGACAGTGAGAGGTGAGAGAGAAGAAGACAGTGAGAGGAGTGAGAGAGGAAGACAGTGAGAGGGGTGAGAGCAGAAGACAGTCAGAGGTGGGAGAGAGGAAGACAGTGAGAGGTGGGAGAGAGGAAGACAGTGAGAGGTGTGAGAGTGGAAGACAGTGAGAGGGGTGAGAGAGGAAGACAGTGAGAGGTGGGAGAGAAGAAGTCAGTGAGAGTTGTGAGAGAGGAATACAGTGAGAGTTGTGACAGAGGACGACAGTGAGAGGTGTGAGAGGGGAATACAGTGAGAGGTGTGAGAGAGGAAGACAGTGAGAGGTGTGAGAGAGGAAGACAGTGAGAGGTGTCAGAGAAGAAGTCAGTGAGAGGTGTGAGAGAGGAAGACAGTGAGAGGTGTGAGAGAGACAGTGAGAGGTGTGAGAGCGGAAGACAGTGAGAAGTGGGACAGGGGAAGTCAGTGAGAGGGGTGAGAGAGGAAGACAGTGAGAAGTGGGAGAGGGGAAGACAGTGAGAGGTGTGAGAGAGGAAGACAGTGAGAGGTGAGAGAGAAGAAGACAGTGAGAGGAGTGAGAGAGGAAGACAGTGAGAGGAGTCAGAGAGGAAGACAGTGAGAGGTGTGAGAGAGGAAGACAGTGACAGGTGTGAGAAAGGAAGACAGTGAGAGGTCTGAGAGAGGAAGACAGTGAGAGGTGGGAGAGATGAAGAGCGAGGTAGGAGAGAGGAAGACAGTGAGAGGTGGGAGAGAGGAAGACAGTGAGAGGTGTGAGAGGGGAAGACAGTGAGAGGTGTGAGAGAGGTAGACAGTGAGAGGTGGGAGAGAGGAAGACAGTCAGAGGTGTGAGAGCGGAAGACAGTGAGAGGTGTCAGAGAGGTATACAGTGAGAGGTGTGAGAGAGGAAGACAGTGAGAGGTGCGAGAGAGGAAGACAGTGAGAGGTGAGAGAGAGGATGACAGTGAGAGGTGTGAGAGAGGAAGACAGTGAGAGGTGTGAGAGAGGAAGAGAGTGAGAGGTGTGAGAGCGGAAGACAGTGAGAGGTGTGAGAGAGGAAGACAGTGAGAGTTGTGAGAGAGGAAGACAGTGAGAGGTGTGAGAGAGGAAGACAGTGAGAGGTGTGAGTGCAGAAGACAGTCAGAGGTGTGAGAGAGGAAGGCAGTGAGAGGCGTGAGAGAGGAAGACAGTGAGAGGTGTGAGAGAGGAAGACAGTGAGAGGTGTGAGAGAAGAAGACAGTGAGAGGTGTGAGAGAGGAAGACAGTGAGAGCTGTGAGAGAGGAAGACAGTGAGAGGTGTGAGAGCAGAAGACAGTCAGAGGTGGGAGAGAGGAAGACAGTGAGAGGTGGGAGAGAGGAAGACAGTGAGAGGTGGGAGAGAGGAACACAGTGATAGGTGTGAGAGAGGAAGACTGTGAGAGGTGTGAGAGCAGAAGACAGTAACAGGTGTAGGAAAGGAGGACAGTGAGAGGTGTGAGAGAGGAAGGCAGTGAGAGGTGTGAGAGAGGAAGACAGTAAGAGGTGGGAGAGAGGAAGACAGTGACAGGTGTGAGAAAGGAAGACAGTGAGAGGTCTGAGAGAGGAAGACAGTGAGAGGTGGGAGAGATGAAGAGCGAGGTGGGAGAGAGAAAGACAGTGAAGGTGTGAGAGAGGAATACAGTGAGAGGTGTGAGAGAGGAATGCAGTGAGAGGTGTGAGAGAGGAAGACAGTGAGAGGTGTGTGAGAAGAAGACAGTAGAGGTAGGAGAGAGGAAGACAGTGAGAGGTGGGAGAGAGGAAGACAGTGAGAGGTGTGAGAGGGGAAGACAGTGAGAGGTGTGAGAGAGGTAGACAGTGAGAGGTGGGAGAGAGGAAGACAGTCAGAGGTGTGAGAGCGGAAGACAGTGAGAGGTGTCAGAGAGGAATACAGTGAGAGGTGTGAGAGAGGAAGACAGTGAGAGGTGCGAGAGAGGAAGACAGTGAGAGGTGAGAGAGAGGATGACAGTGAGAGGTGTGAGAGAGGAAGACAGTGAGAGGTGTGAGAGAGGAAGAGAGTGAGAGGTGTGAGAGCGGAAGACAGTGAGAGGTGTGAGAGAGGAAGACAGTGAGAGTTGTGAGAGAGGAAGACAGTGAGAGGTGTGAGAGAGGAAGACAGTGAGAGGTGTGAGTGCAGAAGACAGTCAGAGGTGTGAGAGAGGAAGGCAGTGAGAGGCGTGAGAGAGGAAGACAGTGAGAGGTGTGAGAGAGGAAGACAGTGAGAGGTGTGAGAGAAGAAGACAGTGAGAGGTGTGAGAGAGGAAGACAGTGAGAGCTGTGAGAGAGGAAGACAGTGAGAGGTGTGAGAGCAGAAGACAGTCAGAGGTGGGGGAGAGGAAGACAGTGAGAGGTGGGAGAGAGGAAGACAGTGAGAGGTGGGAGAGAGGAACACAGTGATAGGTGTGAGAGAGGAAGACTGTGAGAGGTGTGAGAGCAGAAGACAGTAACAGGTGTAGGAAAGGAGGACAGTGAGAGGTGTGAGAGAGGAAGGCAGTGAGAGGTGTGAGAGAGGAAGACAGTGAGAGGTGTGAGAGAGGAAGACTGTGAGAGGTGTGAGAGAGGAAGACAGTGAGAGGTGGGAGAGAGGAAGACAGTGAGAGTTGTGAGAGCAGAAGACAGTGACAGGTGGGAGAGATGAAGAGAGAGGTGGGAGACAGAAAGACAGTGAGAGGTGTGAGAGAGGAAGACAGTGAGAGGTTTGAGGGAGGAAGACAGTGCGAGGAGGGAGAGAGGAAGACAGTGAGAGTTTGAGAGAGGAAGACAACGAGAGGTGTGAGAGGGGAAGACAGTGAGAGGTGTGCGAGAGGAAGACAGTGAGAGGTGAGAGAGAGGATGACAGTGAGAGTTGGGAGAGAGGAAGACAGTAAGAGGTGTGGGAGAGGAAGACAGTGAGAGGCGTGAGAGAGGAAGACAGTGAGAGGTGTGAGAGAGGAAGACAGTGCGAGGTGAGAGAGAAGAAGACAGTGAGAGGAGAGAGAGAGGAAGACAGTGAGAGGTGTGAGAGCAGAAGACAGTCAGAGGTGGGAGAGAGGAAGACAGTGAGAGGTGTGAGAGAGGAAGTCAGTGAGAGGTGTGAGAGAGGAAGACAGTGAGAGGTGTGAGAGAGACAGTGAGAGGTGTGAGAGAGGAAGACAGTGAGAAGTGGGACAGGGGAAGACAGTGAGAGGTGTGAGAGAGGAAGACAGTGAGAGGTGAGAGAGAATAAGACAGTGAGAGGAGTGAGAGAGGAAGACAATGAGAGGTGTGAGAGAGGACGATAGTGAGAGGTGTGAGAGGGGAGGACAGTGAGAGGTGTGAGAGAGGAAGACAGTGAGAGGTGTGAGAGGGGAAGACAGTGAGAGGTGAGAGAGAGGAAGACAGTGAGAGGTGTGAAAGAGGAAGACAGTGAGAGGTGTGAGAGAGGAAGTCAGTGAGAGGTGTGAGAGAGGAAGACAGTGAGAGGTGTGAGAGAGACAGTGAGAGGTGTGAGAGAGGAAGACAGTGAGAAGTGGGACAGGGGAAGACCGTGAGAGGTGTGAGAGAGGAAGACAGTGAGAAGTGGGAGAGGGGAAGACAGTGAGAGGTGTGAGAGAGGAAGACATTGAGAGGTGAGAGAGAAGAAGACAGTGAGAGGAGTGAGAGAGGAAGACAGTGAGAGGAGTCAGAGTGGAAGACAGTGAGAGGTCTGAGAGAGGAAGACAGTGAGAGGTGGGAGAGATGAAGAACGAGGTGGGAGAGAGAAAGACAGTGAAGGTCTGAGAGAGGAAGACAGTGAGAGGTGTAAGAGAGAGGAAGACAGTGAGAGGTGTGAGAGAGGAAGACAGTGAAGGGTGTGAGAGAGGAAGACAGTGATAGGTGTGAGAGAGGAAGACAGTGAGAGGTGTGAAAGAGGAAGACAGTGAGAGGTGTTAGACAGTAGGACAGTGAGAGCTGAGAGAGAGGATGACAGTTAGAGGTGGGAGAGAGAAAGACAGTGAGAGGTGGGAGAGAGGAAGTCAGTGAGAGGTGTGAGAGAGAAAGACAGTGAGAGGTGGGAGAGAGGAAGACAGTGAGTGTTTTGAGAGAGGAAGACAGTGAGAGGTGTGAGAAAGGAGGACAGTGAGAGGTGTGAGAGAGGAAGACAGTGAGAGGTGTGAGAGAGGAAGACTGTGAGAGGTGTGAGAGAGGAAGACAGTGAGAGGTGTGAGAGAGGAAGACAGTGAGAGGTGTGAGAGAGGTAGACAGTGAGAGGTGAGAGAGAGGATGACAGTGTGAGTTCGGAGAGAGGAAGACAGTGAGAGGTGTGGGAGAGGAAGACAGTGAGAGGCGTGAGAGAGGAAGAGAGTGAGAGGTGTGAGAGAGGAAGACAGTGAGAGGTGGGAGAGATGAAGAGCGAGGTGCGAGAGAGAAAGACAGTGAAGGTGTGAGAGAGGAATACAGTGAGAGGTGTGAGAGAGGAATGCAGTGAGAGGTGTGAGAGAGGAAGACAGTGAGAGGTGTGTGAGAGGAAGACAGTAGAGGTAGGAGAGAGGAGAACAGTGAGAGGTGGGAGAGAGGAAGACAGTGAGAGGTGTGAGAGGGGAAGACAGTGAGAGGTGTGAGAGAGGTAGACAGTGAGAGGTGGGAGAGAGGAAGACAGTGAGAGGTGTGAGAGCGGAAGACAGTGAGAGGTGTCAGAGAGGAATACAGTGAGAGGTGTGAGAGAGGAAGACAGTGAGAGGTGCGAGAGAGGAAGACAGTGAGAGGTGAGAGAGAGGATGACAGTGAGAGGTGTGAGAGAGGAAGACAGTGAGAGGTGTGAGAGAGGAAGAGAGTGAGAGGTGTGAGAGCGGAAGACAGTGAGAGGTGTGAGAGAAGAAGACAGTGAGAGGTGTCAGAGAGGAAGACAGTGAGAGGTGTGAGAGAGGAAGACTGTGAGAGGTGTGAGAGCAGAAGACAGTCAGAGGTGGGAGAGAGGAAGACAGTGAGAGGTGGGAGAGAGGAAGACAGTGAGAGGTGGGAGAGAGGAAGACTGTGAGAGGTGTGAGAGAGGACGACAATGAGAGGTGTGAGTGGGGATGACAGTGAGAGGTGTGCGAGAGGAAGACAGTGAGAGGTGAGAGAGAGGATGACAGTGAGAGTTGGGAGAGAGGAAGACAGTGAGAGGTGTGGGAGAGGAAGACAGTGAGAGGTGAGAGAGAAGAAGACAGTGAGAGGAGAGAGAGAGGAAGACAGTGAGAGGTGGGAGAGAGGAAGACAGTGAGAGGTGGGAGAGAGGAAGACAGTGAGAGGTGTGAGAGTTGAAGACAGTGAGAGGGGTGAGAGAGGAAGACAGTGAGAGGTGGGAGAGAAGAAGTCAGTGAAAGTTGTGAGAGAGGAATACAGTGAGAGGTGTGACAGAGGACGATAGTGAGAGGTGTGAGAGGGGAAGACAGTGAGAGGTGTGAGAGAGGAAGACAGTGAGAGGTGTGAGAGAGGAAGACAGTGAGAGGTGTGAGAGAGACAGTGAGAGGTGTGAGAGAGGAAGACAGTGAGAAGTGGGACAGGGGAAGACATTGAGAGGTGGGAGAGAGGAAGACAGTGAGAGGTGTGAGAGTGGAAGACAGTGAGAGGGGTGAGAGAGGAAGACAGTGAGAGGTGTGAGAGAGGAAGACAGTGAAGGGTGTGAGAGAGGAAGACAGTGAGAGGTGTGAGAGAGGAAGACAGTGAGAGGTGTGAAAGAGGAAGACAGTGAGAGGTGTTAGACAGTAGGACAGTGAGAGCTGAGAGAGAGGATGACAGTTAGAGGTGGGAGAGAGAAAGACAGTGAGAGGTGGGAGAGAGGAAGTCAGTGAGAGGTGTGAGAGAGAAAGACAGTGAGAGGTGGGAGAGAGGAAGACAGTGAGTGTTTTGAGAGAGGAAGACAGTGAGAGGTGTGAGAAAGGAGGACAGTGAGAGGTGTGAGAGAGGAAGACAGTGAGAGGTGTGAGAGAGGAAGACTGTGAGAGGTGTGAGAGAGGAAGACAGTGAGAGGTGTGAGAGAGGAAGACAGTGAGAGGTGTGAGAGAGGAAGACAGTGAGAGGTGAGAGAGAGGATGACTGTGAGAGTTCGGAGAGAGGAAGACAGTGAGAGGTGTGGGAGAGGAAGACAGTGAGAGGCGTGAGAGAGGAAGACAGTGAGAGGTGTGAGAGAGGAAGACAGTGAGAGGTGAGAGAGAAGAAGACAGTGAGAGGAGTGAGAGAGGAAGACAGTGAGAGGTGTGAGAGCAGAAGACAGTCAGAGGTGGGAGAGAGGAAGACAGTGAGAGGTGAGAGAGAAGAAGAAAGTGAGAGGAGTGAGAGAGGAAGACAGTGAGAGGGGTGAGAGCAGAAGACAGTCAGAGGTGGGAGAGAGGAAGACAGTGAGAGGTGGGAGAGAGGAAGAGAGTGAGAGGTGTGAGAGAGGAAGACAGTGAGAGGTGGGAGAGATGAAGAGCGAGGTGCGAGAGAGAAAGACAGTGAAGGTGTGAGAGAGGAATACAGTGAGAGGTGTGAGAGAGGAATGCAGTGAGAGGTGTGAGAGAGGAAGACAGTGAGAGGTGTGTGAGAGGAAGACAGTAGAGGTAGGAGAGAGGAGAACAGTGAGAGGTGGGAGAGAGGAAGACAGTGAGAGGTGTGAGAGGGGAAGACAGTGAGAGGTGTGAGAG
Organism: Mobula birostris; assembly: GCF_030028105.1. Taxonomy (NCBI): domain Eukaryota; kingdom Metazoa; phylum Chordata; class Chondrichthyes; order Myliobatiformes; family Myliobatidae; genus Mobula; species Mobula birostris. The sequence continues at coordinate 32,088 of NW_027275807.1, forward strand.
AGGTAGACAGTGAGAGGTGGGAGAGAGGAAGACAGTGAGAGGTGTGAGAGCGGAAGACAGTGAGAGGTGTCAGAGAGGAATACAGTGAGAGGTGTGAGAGAGGAAGACAGTGAGAGGTGCGAGAGAGGAAGACAGTGAGAGGTGAGAGAGAGGATGACAGTGAGAGGTGTGAGAGAGGAAGACAGTGAGAGGTGTGAGAGAGGAAGAGAGTGAGAGGTGTGAGAGCGGAAGACAGTGAGAGGTATGAGAGAAGAAGACAGTGAGAGGTGTCAGAGAGGAAGACAGTGAGAGGTGTGAGAGAGGAAGACTGTGAGAGGTGTGAGAGCAGAAGACAGTCAGAGGTGGGAGAGAGGAAGACAGTGAGAGGTGGGAGAGAGGAAGACAGTGAGAGGTGGGAGAGAGGAAGACTGTGAGAGGTGTGAGAGAGGACGACAATGAGAGGTGTGAGTGGGGATGACAGTGAGAGGTGTGCGAGAGGAAGACAGTGAGAGGTGAGAGAGAGGATGACAGTGAGAGTTGGGAGAGAGGAAGACAGTGAGAGGTGTGGGAGAGGAAGACAGTGAGAGGTGAGAGAGAAGAAGACAGTGAGAGGAGAGAGAGAGGAAGACAGTGAGAGGTGGGAGAGAGGAAGACAGTGAGAGGTGGGAGAGAGGAAGACAGTGAGAGGTGTGAGAGTTGAAGACAGTGAGAGGGGTGAGAGAGGAAGACAGTGAGAGGTGGGAGAGAAGAAGTCAGTGAAAGTTGTGAGAGAGGAATACAGTGAGAGGTGTGACAGAGGACGATAGTGAGAGGTGTGAGAGGGGAAGACAGTGAGAGGTGTGAGAGAGGAAGACAGTGAGAGGTGTGAGAGAGGAAGACAGTGAGAGGTGTGAGAGAGACAGTGAGAGGTGTGAGAGAGGAAGACAGTGAGAAGTGGGACAGGGGAAGACAGTGAGAGGTGGGAGAGAGGAAGACAGTGAGAGGTGTGAGAGTGGAAGACAGTGAGAGGGGTGAGAGAGGAAGACAGTGAGAGGTGTGAGAGAGGAAGACAGTGAAGGGTGTGAGAGAGGAAGACAGTGAGAGGTGTGAGAGAGGAAGACAGTGAGAGGTGTGAAAGAGGAAGACAGTGAGAGGTGTTAGACAGTAGGACAGTGAGAGCTGAGAGAGAGGATGACAGTTAGAGGTGGGAGAGAGAAAGACAGTGAGAGGTGGGAGAGAGGAAGTCAGTGAGAGGTGTGAGAGAGAAAGACAGTGAGAGGTGGGAGAGAGGAAGACAGTGAGTGTTTTGAGAGAGGAAGACAGTGAGAGGTGTGAGAAAGGAGGACAGTGAGAGGTGTGAGAGAGGAAGACAGTGAGAGGTGTGAGAGAGGAAGACTGTGAGAGGTGTGAGAGAGGAAGACAGTGAGAGGTGTGAGAGAGGAAGACAGTGAGAGGTGTGAGAGAGGAAGACAGTGAGAGGTGAGAGAGAGGATGACTGTGAGACTTCGGAGAGAGGAAGACAGTGAGAGGTGTGGGAGAGGAAGACAGTGAGAGGCGTGAGAGAGGAAGACAGTGAGAGGTGTGAGAGAGGAAGACAGTGAGAGGTGAGAGAGAAGAAGACAGTGAGAGGAGTGAGAGAGGAAGACAGTGAGAGGTGTGAGAGCAGAAGACAGTCAGAGGTGGGAGAGAGGAAGACAGTGAGAGGTGAGAGAGAAGAAGAAAGTGAGAGGAGTGAGAGAGGAAGACAGTGAGAGGGGTGAGAGCAGAAGACAGTCAGAGGTGGGAGAGAGGAAGACAGTGAGAGGTGGGAGAGAGGAAGACAGTGAGAGGTGTGAGAGTGGAAGACAGTGAGAGGGGTGAGAGAGGAAGACAGTGAGAGGTGGGAGAGAAGAAGTCAGTGAGAGTTGTGAGAGAGGAATACAGTGAGAGTTGTGACAGAGGACGACAGTGAGAGGTGTGAGAGGGGAATACAGTGAGAGGTGTGAGAGAGGAAGACAGTGAGAGGTGTGAAAGAGGAAGACAGTGAGAGGTGTGAGAGAGGAAGTCAGTGAGAGGTGTGAGAGAGGAAGACAGTGAGAGGTGTGAGAGAGACAGTGAGAGGTGTGAGAGAGGAAGACAGTGAGAAGTGGGACAGGGGAAGACCGTGAGAGGTGTGAGAGAGGAAGACAGTGAGAAGTGGGAGAGGGGAAGACAGTGAGAGGTGTGAGAGAGGAAGACATTGAGAGGTGAGAGAGAAGAAGACAGTGAGAGGAGTCAGAGTGGAAGACAGTGAGAGGTCTGAGAGAGGAAGACAGTGAGAGGTGGGAGAGATGAAGAACGAGGTGGGAGAGAGAAAGACAGTGAAGGTCTGAGAGAGGAAGACAGTGAGAGGTGTAAGAGAGAGGAAGACAGTGAGAGGTGTGAGAGAGGAAGACAGTGAAGGGTGTGAGAGAGGAAGACAGTGAGAGGTGTGAGAGAGGAAGACAGTGAGAGGTGTGAAAGAGGAAGACAGTGAGAGGTGTTAGACAGTAGGACAGTGAGAGCTGAGAGAGAGGATGACAGTTAGAGGTGGGAGAGAGAAAGACAGTGAGAGGTGGGAGAGAGGAAGTCAGTGAGAGGTGTGAGAGAGAAAGACAGTGAGAGGTGGGAGAGAGGAAGACAGTGAGTGTTTTGAGAGAGGAAGACAGTGAGAGGTGTGAGAAAGGAGGACAGTGAGAGGTGTGAGAGAGGAAGACAGTGAGAGGTCTGAGAGAGGAAGACTGTGAGAGGTGTGAGAGAGGAAGACAGTGAGAGGTGTGAGAGAGGAAGACAGTGAGAGGTGTGAGAGAGGTAGACAGTGAGAGGTGCGAGAGAGGATGACAGTGTGAGTTCGGAGAGAGGAAGACAGTGAGAGGTGTGGGAGAGGAAGACAGTGAGAGGCGTGAGAGAGGAAGACAGTGAGAGGTGTGAGAGAGGAAGACAGTGAGAGGTGGGAGAGATGAAGAGCGAGGTGCGAGAGAGAAAGACAGTGAAGGTGTGAGAGAGGAATACAGTGAGAGGTGTGAGAGAGGAATGCAGTGAGAGGTGTGAGAGAGGAAGACAGTGAGAGGTGTGTGAGAGGAAGACCGTAGAGGTAGGAGAGAGGAGAACAGTGAGAGGTGGGAGAGAGGAAGACAGTGAGAGGTGTGAGAGGGGAAGACAGTGAGAGGTGTGAGAGAGGTAGACAGTGAGAGGTGGGAGAGAGGAAGACAGTGAGAGGTGTGAGAGCGGAAGACAGTGAGAGGTGTCAGAGAGGAATACAGTGAGAGGTGTGAGAGAGGAAGACAGTGAGAGGTGCGAGAGAGGAAGACAGTGAGAGGTGAGAGAGAGGATGACAGTGAGAGGTGTGAGAGAGGAAGACAGTGAGAGGTGTGAGAGAGGAAGAGAGTGAGAGGTGTGAGAGCGGAAGACAGTGAGAGGTGTGAGAGAAGAAGACAGTGAGAGGTGTCAGAGAGGAAGACAGTGAGAGGTGTGAGAGAGGAAGACTGTGAGAGGTGTGAGAGCAGAAGACAGTCAGAGGTGGGAGAGAGGAAGACAGTGAGAGGTGGGAGAGAGGAAGACAGTGAGAGGTGGGAGAGAGGAAGACTGTGAGAGGTGTGAGAGAGGACGACAATGAGAGGTGTGAGTGGGGATGACAGTGAGAGGTGTGCGAGAGGAAGACAGTGAGAGGTGAGAGAGAGGATGACAGTGAGAGTTGGGAGAGAGGAAGACAGTGAGAGGTGTGGGAGAGGAAGACAGTGAGAGGTGAGAGAGAAGAAGACAGTGAGAGGAGAGAGAGAGGAAGACAGTGAGAGGTGGGAGAGAGGAAGACAGTGAGAGGTGGGAGAGAGGAAGACAGTGAGAGGTGTGAGAGTGGAAGACAGTGAGAGGGGTGAGAGAGGAAGACAGTGAGAGGTGGGAGAGAAGAAGTCAGTGAAAGTTGTGAGAGAGGAATACAGTGAGAGGTGTGACAGAGGACGATAGTGAGAGGTGTGAGAGGGGAAGACAGTGAGAGGTGTGAGAGAGGAAGACAGTGAGAGGTGTGAGAGAGGAAGACAGTGAGAGGTGTGAAAGAGGAAGACAGTGAGAGGTGTTAGACAGTAGGACAGTGAGAGCTGAGAGAGAGGATGACAGTTAGAGGTGGGAGAGAGAAAGACAGTGAGAGGTGGGAGAGAGGAAGTCAGTGAGAGGTGTGAGAGAGAAAGACAGTGAGAGGTGGGAGAGAGGAAGACAGTGAGTGTTTTGAGAGAGGAAGACAGTGAGAGGTGTGAGAAAGGAGGACAGTGAGAGGTGTGAGAGAGGAAGACAGTGAGAGGTGTGAGAGAGGAAGACTGTGAGAGGTGTGAGAGAGGAAGACAGTGAGAGGTGTGAGAGAGGAAGACAGTGAGAGGTGTGAGAGAGGAAGACAGTGAGAGGTGAGAGAGAGGATGACTGTGAGAGTTCGGAGAGAGGAAGACAGTGAGAGGTGTGGGAGAGGAAGACAGTGAGAGGCGTGAGAGAGGAAGACAGTGAGAGGTGTGAGAGAGGAAGACAGTGAGAGGTGAGAGATAAGAAGACAGTGAGAGGAGTGAGAGAGGAAGACAGTGAGAGGTGTGAGAGCAGAAGACAGTCAGAGGTGGGAGAGAGGAAGACAGTGAGAGGTGAGAGAGAAGAAGAAAGTGAGAGGAGTAAGAGAGGAAGACAGTGAGAGGGGTGAGAGCAGAAGACAGTCAGAGGTGGGAGAGAGGAAGACAGTGAGAGGTGGGAGAGAGGAAGACAGTGAGAGGTGTGAGAGTGGAAGACAGTGAGAGGGGTGAGAGAGGAAGACAGTGAGAGGTGGGAGAGAAGAAGTCAGTGAGAGTTGTGAGAGAGGAATACAGTGAGAGTTGTGACAGAGGACGACAGTGAGAGGTGTGAGAGGGGAATACAGTGAGAGGTGTGAGAGAGGAAGACAGTGAGAGGTGTGAGAGAGGAAGACAGTGAGAGGTGTCAGAGAAGAAGTCAGTGAGAGGTGTGAGAGAGGAAGACAGTGAGAGGTGTGAGAGAGACAGTGAGAGGTGTGAGAGAGGAAGACAGTGAGAAGTGGGACAGGGGAAGACAGTGAGAGGTGTGAGAGAGGAAGACAGTGAGAGGTGAGAGAGAAGAAGACAGTGAGAGGAGTGAGAGAGGAAGACAGTGAGAGGAGTCAGAGAGGAAGACAGTGAGAGGTGTGAGAGAGGAAGACAGTGACAGGTGTGAGAAAGGAAGACAGTGAGAGGTCTGAGAGAGGAAGACAGTGAGAGGTGGGAGAGATGAAGAGCGAGGTGGGAGAGAGAAAGGCAGTGAAGGTGTGAGAGAGGAATACAGTGAGAGGTGTGAGAGAGGAATGCAGTGAGAGGTGTGAGAGAGGAAGACAGTGAGAGGTGTGTGAGAAGAAGACAGTAGAGGTAGGAGAGAGGAAGACAGTGAGAGGTGGGAGAGAGGAAGACAGTGAGAGGTGTGAGAGGGGAAGACAGTGAGAGGTGTGAGAGAGGTAGACAGTGAGAGGTGGGAGAGAGGAAGACAGTCAGAAGTGTGAGAGCGGAAGACAGTGAGAGGTGTCAGAGAGGAATACAGTGAGAGGTGTGAGAGAGGAAGACAGTGAGAGGTGCGAGAGAGGAAGACAGTGAGGGGTGAGAGAGAGGATGACAGTGAGAGGTGTGAGAGAGGAAGACAGTGAGAGGTGTGAGAGAGGAAGAGAGTGAGAGGTGTGAGAGCGGAAGACAGTGAGAGGTGTGAGAGAGGAAGACAGTGAGAGTTGTGAGAGAGGAAGACAGTGAGAGGTGTGAGAGAGGAAGACAGTGAGAGGTGTGAGTGCAGAAGACAGTCAGAGGTGTGAGAGAGGAAGGCAGTGAGAGGCGTGAGAGAGGAAGACAGTGAGAGGTGTGAGAGAGGAAGACAGTGAGAGGTGTGAGAGAAGAAGACAGTGAGAGGTGTGAGCGAGGAGGACAGTGAGAGCTGTGAGAGAGGAAGACAGTGAGAGGTGTGAGAGCAGAAGACAGTCAGAGGTGGGAGAGAGGAAGACAGTGAGAGGTGGGAGAGAGGAAGACAGTGAGAGGTGGGAGAGAGGAACACAGTGATAGGTGTGAGAGAGGAAGACTGTGAGAGGTGTGAGAGCAGAAGACAGTAACAGGTGTAGGAAAGGAGGACAGTGAGAGGTGTGAGAGAGGAAGGCAGTGAGAGGTGTGAGAGAGGAAGACAGTAAGAGGTGGGAGAGAGGAAGACAGTGACAGGTGTGAGAAAGGAAGACAGTGAGAGGTCTGAGAGAGGAAGACAGTGAGAGGTGGGAGAGATGAAGAGCGAGGTGGGAGAGAGAAAGACAGTGAAGGTGTGAGAGAGGAATACAGTGAGAGGTGTGAGAGAGGAATGCAGTGAGAGGTGTGAGAGAGGAAGACAGTGAGAGGTGTGTGAGAAGAAGACAGTAGAGGTAGGAGAGAGGAAGACAGTGAGAGGTGGGAGAGAGGAAGACAGTGAGAGGTGTGAGAGGGGAAGACAGTGAGAGGTGTGAGAGAGGTAGACAGTGAGAGGTGGGAGAGAGGAAGACAGTCAGAGGTGTGAGAGCGGAAGACAGTGAGAGGTGTCAGAGAGGAATACAGTGAGAGGTGTGAGAGAGGAAGACAGTGAGAGGTGCGAGAGAGGAAGACAGTGAGAGGTGAGAGAGAGGATGACAGTGAGAGGTGTGAGAGAGGAAGACAGTGAGAGGTGTGAGAGAGGAAGAGAGTGAGAGGTGTGAGAGCGGAAGACAGTGAGAGGTGTGAGAGAGGAAGACAGTGAGAGTTGTGAGAGAGGAAGACAGTGAGAGGTGTGAGAGAGGAAGACAGTGAGAGGTGTGAGTGCAGAAGACAGTCAGAGGTGTGAGAGAGGAAGGCAGTGAGAGGCGTGAGAGAGGAAGACAGTGAGAGGTGTGAGAGAGGAAGACAGTGAGAGGTGTGAGAGAAGAAGACAGTGAGAGGTGTGAGAGAGGAAGACAGTGAGAGCTGTGAGAGAGGAAGACAGTGAGAGGTGTGAGAGCAGTAGACAGTCGGAGGTGGGAGAGAGGAAGACAGTGAGAGGTGGGAGAGAGGAAGACAGTGAGAGGTGGGAGAGAGGAACACAGTGATAGGTGTGAGAGAGGAAGACTGTGAGAGGTGTGAGAGCAGAAGACAGTAACAGGTGTAGGAAAGGAGGACAGTGAGAGGTGTGAGAGAGGAAGGCAGTGAGAGGTGTGAGAGAGGAAGACAGTGAGAGGTGTGAGAGAGGAAGACTGTGAGAGGTGTGAGAGAGGACGACAATGAGAGGTGTGAGAGAGGAAGACAGTGAGAGGTGTGAGAGAGGAAGACAGTGAGAGGTGGGAGAGAGGAAGACAGTGAGAGTTGTGAGAGCAGAAGACAGTGACAGGTGGGAGAGATGAAGAGAGGTGGGAGACAGAAAGACAGTGAGAGGTGTGAGAGAGGAAGACAGTGAGAGGTTTGAGGGAGGAAGACAGTGCGAGGAGGGAGAGAGGAAGACAGTGAGAGTTTGAGAGAGGAAGACAGTGAGAGGTGTGAGAGGGGAAGACAGTGAGAGGTGTGCGAGAGGAAGACAGTGAGAGGTGAGAGAGAGGATGACAGTGAGAGTTGGGAGAGAGGAAGACAGTGAGAGGTGTGGGAGAGGAAGACAGTGAGAGGCGTGAGAGAGGAAGACAGTGAGAGGTGTGAGAGAGGAAGACAGTGCGAGGTGAGAGAGAAGAAGACAGTGAGAGGAGAGAGAGAGGAAGACAGTGAGAGGTGTGAGAGCAGAAGACAGTCAGAGGTGGGAGAGAGGAAGACAGTGAGAGGTGTGAGAGAGGAAGTCAGTGAGAGGTGTGAGAGAGGAAGACAGTGAGAGGTGTGAGAGAGACAGTGAGAGGTGTGAGAGAGGAAGACAGTGAGAAGTGGGACAGGGGAAGACAGTGAGAGGTGTGGAGAGAGGAAGACAGTGAGAGGTGAGAGAGAATAAGACAGTGAGAGGAGTGAGAGAGGAAGACAATGAGAGGTGTGAGAGAGGACGATAGTGAGAGGTGTGAGAGGGGAGGACAGTGAGAGGTGTGAGAGAGGAAGACAGTGAGAGGTGTGAGAGGGGAAGACAGTGAGAGGTGAGAGAGAGGAAGACAGTGAGAGGTGTGAAAGAGGAAGACAGTGAGAGGTGTGAGAGAGGAAGTCAGTGAGAGGTGTGAGAGAGGAAGACAGTGAGAGGTGTGAGAGAGACAGTGAGAGGTGTGAGAGAGGAAGACAGTGAGAAGTGGGACAGGGGAAGACCGTGAGAGGTGTGAGAGAGGAAGACAGTGAGAAGTGGGAGAGGGGAAGACAGTGAGAGGTGTGAGAGAGGAAGACATTGAGAGGTGAGAGAGAAGAAGACAGTGAGAGGAGTCAGAGTGGAAGACAGTGAGAGGTCTGAGAGAGGAAGACAGTGAGAGGTGGGAGAGATGAAGAACGAGGTGGGAGAGAGAAAGACAGTGAAGGTCTGAGAGAGGAAGACAGTGAGAGGTGTAAGAGAGAGGAAGACAGTGAGAGGTGTGAGAGAGGAAGACAGTGAAGGGTGTGAGAGAGGAAGACAGTGATAGGTGTGAGAGAGGAAGACAGTGAGAGGTGTGAAAGAGGAAGACAGTGAGAGGTGTTAGACAGTAGGACAGTGAGAGCTGAGAGAGAGGATGACAGTTAGAGGTGGGAGAGAGAAAGACAGTGAGAGGTGGGAGAGAGGAAGTCAGTGAGAGGTGTGAGAGAGAAAGACAGTGAGAGGTGGGAGAGAGGAAGACAGTGAGTGTTTTGAGAGAGGAAGACAGTGAGAGGTGTGAGAAAGGAGGACAGTGAGAGGTGTGAGAGAGGAAGACAGTGAGAGGTGTGAGAGAGGAAGACTGTGAGAGGTGTGAGAGAGGAAGACAGTGAGAGGTGTGAGAGAGGAAGACAGTGAGAGGTGTGAGAGAGGTAGACAGTGAGAGGTGAGAGAGAGGATGACAGTGTGAGTTCGGAGAGAGGAAGACAGTGAGAGGTGTGGGAGAGGAAGACAGTGAGAGGCGTGAGAGAGACAGTGAGAGGTGTGAGAGAGGAAGACAGTGAGAAGTGGGACAGGGGAAGACCGTGAGAGGTGTGAGAGAGGAAGACAGTGAGAAGTGGGAGAGGGGAAGACAGTGAGAGGTGTGAGAGAGGAAGACATTGAGAGGTGAGAGAGAAGAAGACAGTGAGAGGAGTCAGAGTGGAAGACAGTGAGAGGTCTGAGAGAGGAAGACAGTGAGAGGTGGGAGAGATGAAGAACGAGGTGGGAGAGAGAAAGACAGTGAAGGTCTGAGAGAGGAAGACAGTGAGAGGTGTAAGAGAGAGGAAGACAGTGAGAGGTGTGAGAGAGGAAGACAGTGAAGTGTGTGAGAGAGGAAGACAGTGATAGGTGTGAGAGAGGAAGACAGTGAGAGGTGTGAAAGAGGAAGACAGTGAGAGGTGTTAGACAGTAGGACAGTGAGAGCTGAGAGAGAGGATGACAGTTAGAGGTGGGAGAGAGGAAGACAGTGAGAGGTGTGAAAGAGGAAGACAGTGAGAGGTGTTAGACAGTAGGACAGTGAGAGCTGAGAGAGAGGATGACAGTTAGAGGTGGGAGAGAGAAAGACAGTGAGAGGTGGGAGAGAGGAAGTCAGTGAGAGGTGTGAGAGAGAAAGACAGTGAGAGGTGGGAGAGAGGAAGACAGTGAGAGGTGTGAGAGAGGAAGACTGTGAGAGGTGTGAGAGAGGAAGACAGTGAGAGGTGCGAGAGAGGAAGACAGTGAGAGGTGTGAGAGAGGCAGACAGTGAGAGGTGAGAGAGAGGATGACAGTGAGAGTTCGGAGAGAGGAAGACAGTGAGAGGTGTGGGAGAGGAAGACAGTGAGAGACGTGAGAGAGGAAGACAGTGAGAGGTGTGAGAGAGGAAGACAGTGAGAGGTGAGAGAGAAGAAGACAGTGAGAGGAGTGAGAGAGGAAGACAGTGAGAGGTGTGAGAGCAGAAGACAGTCAGAGGTGGGAGAGAGGAAGACAGTGAGAGGTGAGAGAGAATAAGACAGTGAGAGGAGTGAGAGAGGAAGACAATGAGAGGTGTGAGAGAGGACGATAGTGAGAGGTGTGAGAGGGGAGGACAGTGAGAGGTGTGAGAGAGGAAGACAGTGAGAGGTGTGAGAGGGGAAGACAGTGAGAGGTGTGAGAGAGGAAGACAGTGAGAGGTGTGAAAGAGGAAGACAGTGAGAGGTGTGAGAGAGGAAGTCAGTGAGAGGTGTGAGAGAGGAAGACAGTGAGAGGTGTGAGAGAGACAGTGAGAGGTGTGAGAGAGGAAGACAGTGAGAAGTGGGACAGGGGAAGACCGTGAGAGGTGTGAGAGTGGAAGACAGTGAGAAGTGGGAGAGGGGAGGACAGTGAGAGGTGTGAGAGAGGAAGACAGTGAGAGGTGAGAGAGAAGAAGACAGTGAGAGGAGTGAGAGAGGAAGACAGTGAGAGGAGTCAGAGTGGAAGACAGTGAGAGGTCTGAGAGAGGAAGACAGTGAGAGGTGGGAGAGATGAAGAACGAGGTGGGAGAGAGAAAGACAGTGAAGGTCTGAGAGAGGAAGACAGTGAGAGGTGTAAGTGAGAGGAAGACAGTGAGAGGTGTGAGAGAGGAAGACAGTGAAGGGTGTGAGAGAGGAAGACAGTGAGAGGTGTGAGAGAGGAAGACAGTGAGAGGTGTGAAAGAGGAAGACAGTGAGAGGTGTGAGAGAGGAAGACTGTGAGAGGTGTGAGAGCAGAAGACAGTAACAGGTGTGAGAAAGGAGGACAGTGAGAGGAGTGAGAGAGGAAGACAGTGAGAGGAGTCAGAGAGGAAGACAGTGATAGGTGTGAGAGAGGAAGACAGTGACAGGTGTGAGAAAGGAAGACAGTGAGAGGTCTGAGAGAGGAAGACAGTGAGAGGTGGGAGAGATGAAGAGCGAGGTAGGAGAGAGAAAGACAGTGAGAGGTGTAAGAGAGAGGAAGACAGTGAGAGGTGTGAGAGAGGAAGACAGTGAAGGGTGTGAGAGAGGAAGACAGTGAGAGGTGTGAGAGAGGAAGACAGTGAGAGGTGTGAGAGAGGAAGACAGTGAGAGGTGTGTGAGAGGAAGACAGTAGAGGTAGGAGAGAGGAAGACAGTGAGAGGTGGGAGAGAGGAAGACAGTGAGAGGTGTCAGAGAGGAATACAGTGAGAGGTGTGAGAGAGGTAGACAGTGAGAGGTGGGAGAGAGGAAGACAGTAAGAGGTGTGAGAGAGGAAGACAGTGAGAGGTGTCAGAGAGGAATACAGTGAGAGGTGTGAGAGAGGAAGACAGTGAGAGGTGCGAGAGAGGAAGACAGTGAGAGGTGAGAGAGAGGATGACAGTGAGAGGTGTGAGAGAGGAAGACAGTGAGAGGTGTGAGAGAGGAAGAGAGTGAGAGGTGTGAGAGCAGAAGACAGTGAGAGGTGGTGAGGTGGAAGAAGACAGTGAGAGGTGTGAGAGAGGAAGACAGTGAGAGGTGTGAGAGAGGAAGACAGTGAGAGGTGTGAGAGCAGAAGACAGTCAGAGGTGGGAGAGAGGAAGACAGTGAGAGGTGGGAGAGAGGAAGACAGTGAGAGGTGGGAGAGAGGAACACAGTGATAGGTGTGAGAGAGGAAGACTGTCAGAGGTGGGAGAGCAGAAGACAGTAACAGGTGTGAGAAACGAGGACAGTGAGAGGTGTGAGAGGAAGGCAGTGAGAGGTGTGAGAGAGGAAGACAGTAAGAGGTGGGAGAGAGGAAGACAGTGAGAGGTGTAAGAGAGGAAGACAGTGATAGGTGTGAGAGAGGAAGACTGTGAGAGGTGTGAGAGAGGACGACAATGAGAGGTGTGAGAGAGGAAGACAGTGAGAGGTGTGAGAGAGGAAGACAGTGAGAGGTGGGAGAGAGGAAGACAATGAGAGGTGTGAGAGAGGAAGACAGTGAGAGATTTGAGGGAGGAAGACAGTGTGAGGAGGGAGAGAGGAAGACAGTGAGAGTTTGAGAGAGGAAGACAGTGAGAGTTTGAGAGAGCGAGACAGTGAGAGGTGTGAGAGAGGAAGACAGTGAGAGGTGTGAGTGCAGAAGACAGTCAGAGGTGTGAGAGAGGAAGGCAGTGAGAGGCGTGAGAGAGAAAGACAGTGAGAGGTGTGAGAGAGGAAGACAGTGAGAGGTGTGAGAGAAGAAGACAGTGAGAGGTGTGAGAGAGGAAGACAGTGAGAGCTGTGAGAGAGGAAGACAGTGAGAGGTGTGAGAGCAGTGGACAGTCAGAGGTGGGAGAGAGGAAGACAGTGAGAGGAGGGAGAGAGGAAGACAGTGAGAGGTGGGAGAGAGGAACACAGTGATAGGTGTGAGAGAGGAAGACTGTGAGAGGTGTGAGAGCAGAAGACAGTAACAGGTGTAGGAAAGGAGGACAGTGAGAGGTGTGAGAGAGGAAGGCAGTGAGAGGTGTGAGAGAGGAAGACAGTGAGAGGTGTGAGAGAGGAAGACTGTGAGAGGTGTGAGAGAGGACGACAATGAGAGGTGTGAGAGAGGAAGACAGTGAGAGGTGTGAGAGAGGAAGACAGTGAGAGGTGGGAGAGAGGAAGACAGTGAGAGTTGTGAGAGCAGAAGACAGTGACAGGTGGGAGAGATGAAGAGAGGTGGGAGACAGAAAGACAGTGAGAGGTGTGAGAGAGGAAGACAGTGAGAGGTTTGAGGGAGGAAGACAGTGCGAGGAGGGAGAGAGGAAGACAGTGAGAGTTTGATAGAGGAAGACAATGAGAGGTGTGAGAGGGGAAGACAGTGAGAGGTGTGCGAGAGGAAGACAGTGAGAGGTGAGAGAGAGGATGACAGTGAGAGTTGGGAGAGAGGAAGACAGTGAGAGGTGTGGGAGAGGAAGACAGTGAGAGGCGTGAGAGAGGAAGACAGTGAGAGGTGTGAGAGAGGAAGACAGTGCGAGGTGAGAGAGAAGAAGACAGTGAGAGGAGAGAGAGAGGAAGACAGTGAGAGGTGTGAGAGCAGAAGACAGTCAGAGGTGGGAGAGAGGAAGACAGTGAGAGGTGTGAGAGAGGAAGTCAGTGAGAGGTGTGAGAGAGGAAGACAGTGAGAGGTGTGAGAGAGACAGTGAGAGGTGTGAGAGAGGAAGACAGTGAGAAGTGGGACAGGGGAAGACAGTGAGAGGTGTGAGAGAGGAAGACAGTGAGAGGTGAGAGAGAATAAGACAGTGAGAGGAGTGAGAGAGGAAGACAATGAGAGGTGTGAGAGAGGACGATAGTGAGAGGTGTGAGAGGGGAGGACAGTGAGAGGTGTGAGAGAGGAAGACAGTGAGAGGTGTGAGAGGGGAAGACAGTGAGAGGTGAGAGAGAGGAAGACAGTGAGAGGTGTGAAAGAGGAAGACAGTGAGAGGTGTGAGAGAGGAAGTCAGTGAGAGGTGTGAGAGAGGAAGACAGTGAGAGGTGTGAGAGAGACAGTGAGAGGTGTGAGAGAGGAAGACAGTGAGAAGTGGGACAGGGGAAGACCGTGAGAGGTGTGAGAGAGGAAGACAGTGAGAAGTGGGAGAGGGGAAGACAGTGAGAGGTGTGAGAGAGGAAGACATTGAGAGGTGAGAGAGAAGAAGACAGTGAGAGGAGTCAGAGTGGAAGACAGTGAGAGGTCTGAGAGAGGAAGACAGTGAGAGGTGGGAGAGATGAAGAACGAGGTGGGAGAGAGAAAGACAGTGAAGGTCTGAGAGAGGAAGACAGTGAGAGGTGTAAGAGAGAGGAAGACAGTGAGAGGTGTGAGAGAGGAAGACAGTGAAGGGTGTGAGAGAGGAAGACAGTGATAGGTGTGAGAGAGGAAGACAGTGAGAGGTGTGAAAGAGGAAGACAGTGAGAGGTGTTAGACAGTAGGACAGTGAGAGCTGAGAGAGAGGATGACAGTTAGAGGTGGGAGAGAGAAAGACAGTGAGAGGTGGGAGAGAGGAAGTCAGTGAGAGGTGTGAGAGAGAAAGACAGTGAGAGGTGGGAGAGAGGAAGACAGTGAGTGTTTTGAGAGAGGAAGACAGTGAGAGGTGTGAGAAAGGAGGACAGTGAGAGGTGTGAGAGAGGAAGACAGTGAGAGGTGTGAGAGAGGAAGACTGTGAGAGGTGTGAGAGAGGAAGACAGTGAGAGGTGTGAGAGAGGAAGACAGTGAGAGGTGTGAGAGAGGTAGACAGTGAGAGGTGAGAGAGAGGATGACAGTGTGAGTTCGGAGAGAGGAAGACAGTGAGAGGTGTGGGAGAGGAAGACAGTGAGAGGCGTGAGAGAGACAGTGAGAGCTGTGAGAGAGGAAGACAGTGAGAAGTGGGACAGGGGAAGACCGTGAGAGGTGTGAGAGAGGAAGACAGTGAGAAGTGGGAGGGGGGAAGACAGTCAGAGGTGGGAGAGAGGAAGACAGTGAGAGGAGTGAGAGAGGAAGACAGTGAGAGGTGTGAGAGCAGAAGACAGTCAGAGGTGGGAGAGAGGAAGACAGTGAGAGGTGAGAGAGAATAAGACAGTGAGAGGAGTGAGAGAGGAAGACAATGAGAGGTGTGAGAGAGGACGATAGTGAGAGGTGTGAGAGGGGAGGACAGTGAGAGGTGTGAGAGAGGAAGACAGTGAGAGGTGTGAGAGGGGAAGACAGTGAGAGGTGTGAGAGAGGAAGACAGTGAGAGGTGTGAAAGAGGAAGACAGTGAGAGGTGTGAGAGAGGAAGTCAGTGAGAGGTGTGAGAGAGGAAGACAGTGAGAGGTGTGAGAGAGACAGTGAGAGGTGTGAGAGAGGAAGACAGTGAGAAGTGGGACAGGGGAAGACCGTGAGAGGTGTGAGAGAGGAAGGCAGTGAGAAGTGGGAGAGGGGAAGACAGTGAGAGGTGTGAGAGAGGAAGACAGTGAGAGGTGAGAGAGAAGAAGACAGTGAGAGGAGTGAGAGAGGAAGACAGTGAGAGGAGTCAGAGTGGAAGACAGTGAGAGGTCTGAGAGAGGAAGACAGTGAGAGGTGGGAGAGATGAAGAACGAGGTGGGAGAGAGAAAGACAGTGAAGGTCTGAGAGAGGAAGACAGTGAGAGGTGTGAAAGAGGAAGACAGTGAGAGGTGTTAGACAGTAGGACAGTGAGAGCTGAGAGAGAGGATGACAGTTAGAGGTGGGAGAGAGAAAGACAGTGAGAGGTGGGAGAGAGGAAGACAGTGAGAGGAGTCAGAGTGGAAGACAGTGAGAGGTCTGAGAGAGGAAGACAGTGAGAGGTGGGAGAGATGAAGAACGAGGTGGGAGAGAGAAAGACAGTGAAGGTGTGAGAGAGGAAGACAGTGAGAGGTGTGAAAGAGGAAGACAGTGAGAGGTGTTAGACAGTAGGACAGTGAGAGCTGAGAGAGAGGATGACAGTTAGAGGTGGGAGAGAGAAAGACAGTGAGAGGTGGGAGAGAGGAAGTCAGTGAGAGGTGTGAGAGAGAAAGACAGTGAGAGGTGGGAGAGAGGAAGACAGTGAGTGTTTTGAGAGAGGAAGACAGTGAGAGGTGTGAGAAAGGAGGACAGTGAGAGGTGTGAGAGAGGAAGACAGTGAGAGGTGTGAGAGAGGAAGACTGTGAGAGGTGTGAGAGAGGAAGACAGTGAGAGGTGCGAGAGAGGAAGACAGTGAGAGGTGTGAGAGAGGCAGACAGTGAGAGGTGAGAGAGAGGATGACAGTGAGAGTTCGGAGAGAGGAAGACAGTGAGAGGTGTGGGAGAGGAAGACAGTGAGAGACGTGAGAGAGGAAGACAGTGAGAGGTGTGAGAGAGGAAGACAGTGAGAGGTGAGAGAGAAGAAGACAGTGAGAGGAGTGAGAGAGGAAGACAGTGAGAGGTGTGAGAGCAGAAGACAGTCAGAGGTGGGAGAGAGGAAGACAGTGAGAGGTGAGAGTGAATAAGACAGTGAGAGGAGTGAGAGAGGAAGACAATGAGAGGTGTGAGAGAGGACGATAGTGAGAGGTGTGAGAGGGGAGGACAGTGAGAGGTGTGAGAGAGGAAGACAGTGAGAGGTGTGAGAGGGGAAGACAGTGAGAGGTGTGAGAGAGGAAGACAGTGAGAGGTGTGAAAGAGGAAGACAGTGAGAGGTGTGAGAGAGGAAGTCAGTGAGAGGTGTGAGAGAGGAAGACAGTGAGAGGTGTGAGAGAGACAGTGAGAGGTGTGAGAGAGGAAGACAGTGAGAAGTGGGACAGGGGAAGACCGTGAGAGGTGTGAGAGTGGAAGACAGTGAGAAGTGGGAGAGGGGAAGACAGTGAGAGGTGTGAGAGAGGAAGACAGTGAGAGGTGAGAGAGAAGAAGACAGTGAGAGGAGTGAGAGAGGAAGACAGTGAGAGGAGTCAGAGTGGAAGACAGTGAGAGGTCTGAGAGAGGAAGACAGTGAGAGGTGGGAGAGATGAAGAACGAGGTGGGAGAGAGAAAGACAGTGAAGGTCTGAGAGAGGAAGACAGTGAGAGGTGTAAGTGAGAGGAAGACAGTGAGAGGTGTGAGAGAGGAAGACAGTGAAGGGTGTGAGAGAGGAAGACAGTGAGAGGTGTGAGAGAGGAAGACAGTGAGAGGTGTGAAAGAGGAAGACAGTGAGAGGTGTGAGAGAGGAAGACTGTGAGAGGTGTGAGAGCAGAAGACAGTAACAGGTGTGAGAAAGGAGGACAGTGAGAGGAGTGAGAGAGGAAGACAGTGAGAGGAGTCAGAGAGGAAGACAGTGATAGGTGTGAGAGAGGAAGACAGTGACAGGTGTGAGAAAGGAAGACAGTGAGAGGTCTGAGAGAGGAAGACAGTGAGAGGTGGGAGAGATGAAGAGCGAGGTAGGAGAGAGAAAGACAGTGAGAGGTGTAAGAGAGAGGAAGACAGTGAGAGGTGTGAGAGAGGAAGACAGTGAAGGGTGTGAGAGAGGAAGACAGTGAGAGGTGTGAGAGAGGAAGACAGTGAGAGGTGTGAGAGAGGAAGACAGTGAGAGGTGTGTGAGAGGAAGACAGTAGAGGTAGGAGAGAGGAAGACAGTGAGAGGTGGGAGAGAGGAAGACAGTGAGAGGTGTCAGAGAGGAATACAGTGAGAGGTGTGAGAGAGGTAGACAGTGAGAGGTGGGAGAGAGGAAGACAGTAAGAGGTGTGAGAGAGGAAGACAGTGAGAGGTGTCAGAGAGGAATACAGTGAGAGGTGTGAGAGAGGAAGACAGTGAGAGGTGCGAGAGAGGAAGACAGTGAGAGGTGAGAGAGAGGATGACAGTGAGAGGTGTGAGAGAGGAAGACAGTGAGAGGTGTGAGAGAGGAAGAGAGTGAGAGGTGTGAGAGCAGAAGACAGTGAGAGGTGTGAGGGAAGAAGACAGTGAGAGGTGTGAGAGAGGAAGACAGTGAGAGGTGTGAGAGAGGAAGACAGTGAGAGGTGTGAGAGCAGAAGACAGTCAGAGGTGGGAGAGAGGAAGACAGTGAGAGGTGGGAGAGAGGAAGACAGTGAGAGGTGGGAGAGAGGAACACAGTGATAGGTGTGAGAGAGGAAGACTGTCAGAGGTGGGAGAGCAGAAGACAGTAACAGGTGTGAGAAACGAGGACAGTGAGAGGTGAGAGAGAGGATGACAGTGAGAGGTGTGAGAGAGGAAGACAGTGAGAGGTGGGAGAGATGAAGAGAGAGGTGAGAGAGAGAAAGACAGTGAGAGGTGTGAGAGAGGAGGACAGTGAAAGGTGAGAGAGAGGATGATAGTGAGAGCTGGGAGAGAGGAAGACAGTGAGAGGTGTGAGAGTGGAAGACAGTGAGAGGGGTGAGAGAGGAAGACAGTGAGAGGTGGGAGAGAGGAAGACAGTGACAGGTGTGAGAAAGGAGGACAGTGAGAGGAGTGAGAGAGGAAGACAGTGAGAGGTGAGAGAGAAGACAGTGAGAGGAGTGAGAGAGGAAGACAGTGAGAGGTGTCAGAGAGGAAGGCAGTGAGAGGTGTGAGAGAGGAAGACAGTGAGAGGTGTGGTAGAAGAAGACAGTGAGAGGTGTGAGAGAGGTACACAGTGACAGGTGTGAGAGAGGAAGACTATGAGAGGTGTGACAGCAGAAGACAGTTACAGGTGTGAGAAAGGAGGACAGTGAGAGGTGTGAGAGAGGAAGACAGTGAGAGGTGTGAGAGAGGAAGACAGTGAGAGATGTGAGAAAGGAAGACAGTGAGAGGTGTGAGAGAGGAAGACAGTGAGAGGTGGGAGAGAGCAAGACAGTGAGAGGTGGGAGAGAGGAAGACAGTGACGTTTGTGAGAGAGGAAGACAGTGAGAGGTGCGAGAGAGGAAGACAGTGAGAGATGTGAGAGGGGATGACAGTGAGAGGTGGG